>NW_010402187.1:3998-5407 GCF_000710305.1 Buceros rhinoceros silvestris
TGCGCAGATGACGCGGTCCTAGCCCTGGGGCCAGGTCACCCCTCTGTGGGTGAGTGGCAGCTGCCCAGCAGCCAGGGACCGCCCCGCAGTGCGGAGCCAGAGTGTCCCCAAGCCGGCTCAGCTCCGCTGACAGGACTCAGCGCTCTCTGGAGATTCGGTTAATTGGCTGGAGGTTTTTTATAGCCCGTTATTGGAGTGATGGCTCGGAAGGGCTGGCAGGAGCTGGGGAGGCAGGGAGCCATACGCTGCACTGCCAGTGCTGGAGCAGGGCTGGATGCGGAGCAGCTGCTGCCAGTGGGTCCGGTCCTGGCCAGGGACAGTGAGGACCACGATGCAGGCTGTGAGCCATCAGCACAGTGTGTCTGTGCGCACACCACCATGCTCACCCCCAAGGAAGGCTTGTACAAGCAAGTATGCTCACCTGGAGGGAGCCCCTCACCCACCACAAATCCCATCCAGCAGGGCTGTGGGAGCTGGGGACACCACAGCGGCAGGCAGAGTGTGGCTCTGCCACCACTCCGAGCATCACCATGGGGCAGCAAACCACAGACAGCACCAGAGACCCCCAGAGTGGCCCAGGATGCTGCTCCCAGCTAGGCTGAGCCAAGCAGCCAGACAGCTGCTTTTGTAAGTGGCCACAGTGCCCGTTGTGTAACTTGTTTACTGGCACACCAGGCAGGAGCGGGTGGGGAGCCTATGGGGCACAGAGTGCTGAGAGGATTTGCTTTGCATGACTGTTTCACCGCCCTGGGAAAGGGCTGCAAGCAAGCACCTGCACCCATCCTGCCCTGTTGGCCATCCAGCCCCTGGCATTGCCCTGTGGTAACCAGGCCACACATACATGTCCAGACCAAGCCCTTCTCATCAGCAGTCAGGAGCCAGCCCCATGTTCAGGTGCTGAAAGCAGCCCAGGGTGCTCAGTCTCCATGCAGGTCTCTGCTGTGCCCATCATGGAGGAAACCTGATGTCACACCTGGTGTCCCCCCACGGATGGGACAGGGGCTTTCATCCAGTTCCCAAGCCTCAGGGAGTCAGCACCCCTGCTTGTACCCCCAGGTACAATGGCCCCAACCTGGTGCTCAAGTATGACAAGGCACTGGGGCGGCTGGTGAACGTGGCAGTGGACGAGAGGGACTCCCCCTACTACGCGCTGCGGGACCGGCAGGGCAATGCCATAGGTGTGACAGCTTGCGACATTGACGGGGATGGCCGTGAGGAGATCTACTTCCTCAACACCAACAACGCCTTCTCTGGTGAGTCCTGCTGGTGGCTGAGCCCTGGGCACTGGGCGAGCTCCCGGCACAGCTGCCCGCAACCTTTGGTGTGTGAGGGATGTGTGCGGGCTGGAGTTAATTTCTCAGTTGAGTGGCTTCATTGATTGATGGCAGCACGGGTGGGACGCTAAGCCC
>NW_010402187.1:5538-5922 GCF_000710305.1 Buceros rhinoceros silvestris
CCGAGTCAGCACTTACAGCTGCCCACCACCCTCCCAGCAGCACCCTGAGTGGGACAGCAGCTTCCCCGCCACCCCCAGGGCTGTTCCTGCACCCCAGGACCCCTGCACCATGCATCCCAGCTGTGTCCTGCAGCAGCTGTGCCACTCCATGCCATGGCTTCCCTGTCCCGCTGGACCAGGTCTAATCCTGTCCTGCCAGTGCTGTCGTGGCTCATAGGATGTTTGTCGTGAGGAGAACTCCAACATGCCTCAGCCCGGCACCGGGCATCCCTGGAACTCCCTGGGTCACTGCTCCAGCCCCGCTCTGCCTCATGTCCCTGTCCCACAGCCTTGACCTCCAGGCAATGGATCTGTCTTCTTGACGGTCCTAATTACCCAGGATGG
>NW_010402187.1:6125-7130 GCF_000710305.1 Buceros rhinoceros silvestris
TCGCTGCCTGTGCCTGGCACCAGATCAATTTTTTTACCTTCCCGGGGATGATCTACAGGGCTGCACCCCACTGGGACACATTTTACCTTAATGAGTTGATTCTTCTGTGTGTCTCCTGGTGGCTCTTAGGGGTCACGGAGGCTCTTGCAGTGGCAGCCCGGCATTGTGGCACTGCTAGGGGCTGCAGGGGACAGAACAGAGGTTGGGGATGCACCAGGAAAAGGGGTACTTCTTCCACAGGCTCCTCTTGATGCAGAGCACTGTTCTTGGGAGGAGGTGGGATGCTGCAGCACCCTGACCCATGCCCCCCACCCCCAGGCATGGCCACCTACACAGACAAGCTCTTCAAGCTCCGCAATGGGCGCTGGGAGGACCTCCTGAGTGATGAGGTGAACCAGGACGTGGCCAGCCGCTTTGCCGGGCGCTCTGTTGCCTGTGTGGACCGGACGGTGCGTAGGAAGGGCACAGTGGGCAGGGTCATCTCCGCTCCCTTCCCAAACCCCCATATCCTCCAGCCCTTCCCCGTGGGGTCCCAGGGAACCTCTCCCCTTGCCTGGGCACCAGCCCCATCCCACCTCCCACTGGGGCTGGCAGTGCACCCCAGCAGCCGTGACTCTCAGGGCTGGCAGCTCCCCCAGCCGTGGGGACTGCAGGCGCTTGTTCGCACAGTTGCCGCCAGCTGATAAACGTGCCTGTCGAGGTGATTTATGTTCCTGTCACCTGCTCTTTCTTCTTCCTCCTCCTCCAGCGGTTTGTTTCCCAATGATTATCACTAAATCAGGGTCCAGCTGCTGCACGAGACAAGGAGGGCAGTCGGGATGGGGGGACCTGGCACACCAGGAATTCTGGGGGGCAGGGTGACCTGTGCTGGCACCATGAGCCTGGGGACCACAAAGCTCCTGGAAGCAATGGGACATGTCTCCACTGCCGGGGTGCTTTTCCCTGTGGGCTTTGCAAAGCTCTTGCAGAGCACATGGTAGCAGTGCCTGGTCTCGTGAAGCCATG
>NW_010402187.1:7317-7547 GCF_000710305.1 Buceros rhinoceros silvestris
CAGGTGGGTGCTGAGGAGGTGCTACCGGCACCAGGGCTCTGGCAGGTATTCCATCTACATCGCCAACTACGCCAGCGGCAACGTGGGCCCCCATGCCCTGATCGAGATGGACGTGGCAAAGGGGGCTGCCAGTGACCCTGCCCGTGGCATCGTGGTGCTTGTGGACGTGGCAGCCCAGGCTGGTGTCAGCAAGTACACAGGTATCCAGCCGCCGCGGCCCCGCGGAGGGG
>NW_010402188.1:0-1216 GCF_000710305.1 Buceros rhinoceros silvestris
TCGGGCGCGTCCGCCGGGACACTGCCGAGCCGGGAGGCAGACGGGCACTGGGGCTTCCCGCGACTGTCTGCGAGCGGTCACAGCCGCCATCCGCCCAGCCACAGCGAGAAGGAAGCCTCTTGCCTCTAGGGCACGGACTGCCATTCCGGTCCAGGTCTGAGGGAGAAGGGGAGAAGAAAAGATAAAAAGGGGCACCGTACTCCCTTGCTCATCTTGCACTTATTTTTTTAGTGACCATCACCGCAGCTTGTTCAATAGCCTAAGGCACAACTATGCCACACATCCAATATGATGCCCAAGCACTAAGTGATGGGTTCTCCCGGCTCTCTCGGCATGGGTCTTCATCACGGCTTGCTTGCTGGCGCACAGGGAGAGGAAAACACTCAAAGCTGTACATAAACTAGAACTGCAGCCCATACTGGAAAGCACTACCACGAAGTGTCGTCTTGGCTATTCCAGGATACCTTCCTGATCAGCTGTTTAAGTTTCCACCCCCTCTCCCTGGACTGTGGCAGCCTAGAAACGCCAGATTTGCCTTGATTAAATCAATTTTTGTTATCTCCTAAAATCAAAGCAAATTTTGCCATTTATTTCAGCAGAGCAGGGACTACTCTGAGCCTTTATTTCTGTCATAGCACACCACCTCACAACCCTCCACTTCCAAGCCCTGAGAGGCACACGGCTCTCTACAAATCTCCACAACAAGCTTTTGGCAGACACATTTTTTTAAATTGTATTGGTCCCACCGTCCACTTTCTGGCCCCCCACAGGCTCCTTGGGCTTCCCAGACCACATGCTAAACACAATGCCCTAGAGCACGGCACCTGAGGAAGAAGGATGCGGCGGTGAGCAGGCATGCTCTCCATGGAGCACGATCTGACAGGCATGGTAGCAAACTGGCTCCAGCTGAAATGGGAGAGGCACTAACGATCCCTACCAGAAGGGTTGTTTCTCCTCATGTCCCAATAACATGGTTTTGCTTAACAGAAACAGCAAAGGAGGAAAGCTCTGGCAAGCAGGACTTCAGTAACTGGCACAAAAGGACAAGCTGGCAGAGAGAGTTCAGAGAACCTCTGAACTGTAACAGGAACCGTAACTCACCCCGTAACAGATGTTCCCAGGGTTCTCCCACTCTCTCACTGGTGGAGAACTGACCAGCAGAGCTGTTCAGAGCTCCCACAGAGCAACAGAAAAAACAACTCAATACAAATTCCTG
>NW_010402188.1:1290-22265 GCF_000710305.1 Buceros rhinoceros silvestris
ATCCCTGCTGTGTGGGAAAACAGCCCTGCAGTTCCTAGAGGTATCCATCACACATCTTCAGTCCCTGAGACCAGGAACTCCTATCCAAGCGATCAGGTCTTCTGCCTCCAGTAAGCACCAGGGCCAACTCACACACCAAACAGCTCTCGAAGTTACAGGAGCATTTCAGTTTCCATTTAAAGAGAAAAGCATACTTCTGATCCTCGTGGTTACACAGAACTGACTGCTAAAGATGACAGAACAAGAACGCAAAGGAAGAGTATCTAAGGTTGTTTGGTTTTTTCAAACCCAACAACCGAGAACAAACTCATGATTCTAAAGTACTGCGCTGAAGATTTTTTTTAATTGTGTTTGGTCTCATTGAAAACATTCAAATGAAAAACACTATAAAGAACTAGGTGTTTATTACTGAATGGCACCTTGTGCTGTCACCTGAGACCAACAGCTTCTGAAATAAGATATTTTAAGAACTTGGATTAAGAACTTGAGAATAATAGAGGGGTTATATGGGGAGGGGACTGGGGGAGGGGAAATAGGGCCAAGCAAGTAGATCAGGTCATCTTAGGTCTCTTTCCACAGGTAAACTGCACTGAGCTAGACTACAGCCAATTTAGAGGTGACCTACAAAGGCCAGAGAAGTTTTCAGCCTTGCCTCTGACAGATAGCAAGTTGTGTGTGTTCAAGAAGTTTTGCTTTTTTAAACTATAAATATTTGGGACAGCAAGGATAGTATTCCCTGAATTTGATGGTAAATTCCTTGGAGATGCAGAGAACTAAGGAAGGAAGATGCTTTGTCCTCAATCAGTAGAATCAGAGATTTCACCCTGAGCACAGACTGCCACCTCAGCAGCTTACATGGACTGTTACCAGAAGTATCACACTCCTGTTCCATTTTTGTCACGCGTGCTTCATTGTCTAGAGGAGCAAGAGGCTATAATCCTACCAGTTCTTCCATGGCCCAGTGTCTTTCAAGAAAAAGAAATCAAAGAAAACTTCGATTACAGATACAAAATAAACAGAAATCTGGCTTGGAAAAAAGAAAAACCTCACTTTTTTGCCAGGCTCCTCTGGGCACTGCAAAGACACAAGAATCACAAGTCTAGCATTTTCCCTTTGCAGGAAACCCTTGCAAGTCACTCTAAGCAGGATTAAAAGGAAAAAGCCTCTTGCATCACAGCCATGGTACTGAGGGGTTCTCAGGTGACTCTTTTGTCTGTCAGGGACTTTCATTTTTCTCCCAGTTATCTTTACTGAGTCTAAACAGAAACACTAAGGAGAGCTGCTCCAGCAAAGACACGGAGGAGCAAGAGAACAAGGGCCTGTTAGCATTCCTGGAACATCCAGCTTGGATGGAACATCCACCTGGAGGGGAGAGGGAAAAAAAAAAAAAAACCCACACCCTAGGCCTACACATCACAGCTTACCACAATCTTGATGTCCTTGATGCGTGCTGATAGCATGGAGACGGCTGGCACCAGATCAGCCCAAGAGTAGGAATGAGAGGCCAATGGAGATTTATGTGAGGAGAGTGAGATGGACAAGGTAAAATTGTCAGGAGGAGTTGTTAGAAAGTAAAATATATTGTGACAATTCCACTCCTGCCGTTCATCAATAAACTGACAGATCATTTAGTGTCAATTAGGAGTGATAGATGGACAAGTCCCCATGATCCTGGGCCAAAATTAATGGCTGGGAGGGAGAGAGTGATTGAAAATGACAGCTGACATTGAGAGGAAAGTCCTGAAGGTCCCCAAGGGGCCATTACTTGCCTCATTCCCTTGCAGACCAATGCAGGGACAAACCCAAAAACAGACACTTCAAGACAAAACTTAATCAGACTTCCTTTTCTTTTTTCTCCTTCTAAGTTGTGCCTTGTCACTTGACAGCCTTGATCCTTCGTGCCTACAGTCTTCATATCATTGAGGACTTTCACAGATGGCTGCAAGATGCAGTGAGGCCGCTGTCTTCCCCGCAGCCCAGAGCCTGGCCCCGCTCCTACCATGGCAGAGTCACAGGAAAGCTCAGCTTGAGATTTACCTCAATACTGCTGGATCGGGAGTAGAGGGCAGAAGGAATATCACAAGCTTCACCCTACCATGTCAGACAGAGAAACTCAGGAGTACTTTACTAGTCCCATATGCAAGAGGGGAATGGCTAGAGGTTCTACAAACCGGGCACTCTCAGGGGTCATTTCATTCAGATACAACACAGGATAGTTTAAGCCTGTATTTTTGAAACAAGAGGTTTTTAACTTAACTTTAGAGACCTTCAATCATAAACCCCCTTAATCTCTTAAATAACTTTCCTCTAGCTCCAGGAGCCCACTGTTCACCCTCCAGAGCTCTGAAATTATATCTATACAGAGGCTGAGTTACCCTGCTCTAAAGGTCACCCCAGCAGTCCTACAGGAATCTTCACCTTCTGGTTAAATGCATTTCTGGACACTGTACCACCACTTCTGTTCCAAAATACTTCAGCGTGGTAATTTTCCTAAACAAGACTTGATTATTCCAACTTTGTATGGCCTATTAGACAAGAAGGAGAAATTTCAGTTGTAGCTGAAGCACCTGTTGCTCAGCTGACATGATCTCTGTAAAAAGAAAGGAGCTACACGTGAGGCACAGGAAAGGACTTCCTACTGAAAGCAGCACTTGCATTTACTTCCAGAGCTACCTGAAATGAGCTGTGTGTGTTCTACAGCACCAGCACGCAGAATTGTATGGATGTTAAGGGGCTGATCGCAAGACCAAAGGGATCAAGGACCCAAGTAAACTGAAGTGTCCCAAGAAGCAAAGAAATAAAGAGAATAATAGGGAGAAAAATGAAAGGAGTGCTGTAAGAAAAGTCAGATAGATGAGATCAGCAGAAGCTTAAATTAAATTGATCCTGGAAGCACCTCTCCTTTGTTGAATCCTCACCAGTATGCAAAACTGACTTCCCTTTTCCTTTTCCCATTGGCAGGCACTTTGTGTTTCTGCCTTCTGATGCATCAGATAACCTGACAATAAACCTCTGCTTTGCTTATCACAAGTGTCAACACTGATGTCATTCAGGACATCAGCACAGCGTTCAGAATGGCACTTGAGCTCCATCCAGTGGTTAGAAAACTGCTTCTGTAGCAAAACCAGCTGTAATTACTACTATTTATGTTAACCTCGGCAGGGTACTGGGCCCAAAGCGGCTGCCTAGTGGCTGGTCCCCTTTTCTCTAATACTGAGGCTCTTACATTGCTGGGGCAGCAACAGGACTGTCTCTTCTCACAGAGTGTGCTTCTCTGAGTACAAATCGAAATAAATACAGCAGATTCAGGTGCAGAGGGTCCTGTCAGTAAGGAAAAAAGATTCTTCAGTCACTACTTTGCACCATTTATTTGCTGATTGCAGAGGACCAATCTGATGGTTTGCTCGGACACGTACCTGCAGTCTTCATCATTACACAAATTTTAAAAATGGGACTCCTAGCAATGATTGCTGTTCTGCAGAGTTACTGGGAGTCCAAAGTAATCTTTCCATGCTTGACTTTTGAAAACTTATCAGAAAAAGACAGAATTTTAATAGCGCTCTGGAATTTAAATATCTGACGCTTGTAAATGCTATGAGAACTCATTATAAAATACTTTATCTTCCTTGTACACCATCTGTGTGAATTAATTTCAAAACTAATTACAGGTTGGAAAACTTTAAGGGCCCTCTCTTGCTATCTTGCAAGAGTTTGAGACAGCAGTAGTCTGATGGAAAGAATAAGCAAGATGGCGAGAATATTTGCAAGCTTAACTAGGTATGACAAGAGCTGGGCCTGTAAGGGACTAAGAGGGAGCAGGGAAGGTAGAAAATGGAAAAAAAGGCTGCAAATTAAATCCTATTCTAACATGTGCCAGACAGAAACAAAAGATAAATTTCAAGTGATCTTTCCACATTGATAAAACTCTGTATTTAGAAATACAGCAGAAAAGAATCTAAGTATCCCTACACAAAAAACCAAGTGTGCAACTGCAACTTTCAGTGAAAACTGAATCTGTCAGAAACAGGACTAAGAGCTTAGACCTCAGATGGGGAGAGAGTAACACAGAAACAGCTGCAAGACCATGCACAAGTGGCTGCAGTACCCCATCAGACCCACCATATATTTACAGAACACAGCAAATCTAACTGTAGCTACTCTGGTCATCCTTCCTATGTTAAAAAAAACCAACCAAAAAACCAAAAGTAAGTCACAGAGTTTAACACTGTCAGTTCTGAAAACCAAATTAAACCAGTACAATTCTCAAGTGTAAGCTCAGTTACACTGGCAGAAAAGTGCTTATACCTATATCAGATACATCAATAGAAGCATATTTTTCTAAATACATCTAAACTAGTGAAACTGGAGCAAGTTGACTTGATGGGCTTCCAAACTGAGTCAAATTGGGTGAAAAGCTGTATGGAGATGGAGCCTGAGAAAACAGAGACAACAAAGCTACAGCAACATTGGTATGACATCAGCCGATGACTCAGAATTTTCACATGAAAGCTTTACTCTGGGATATGTCACAAAGACAGCCTTACAGGCCAGCATCTCCAACTTCTTCAAGGGAGAAAAGGAAAGAGATCATCTTGGGGAGAATACATAGCTGAAGAAAAGAAAACCCAGGAGAACTAGGTGTACAAAATCTTTGCACCTCATATGACTAAAGACAAACAAACCTCCCCTTAAAAAAAATTTATTCAGTAAAAGCTCTTAATACAAATGAAAAGAATACAATCAGATATGACATGATATTGTAGGCACGACTGAGCAAGGGGCACATCTTCAGCTCATATCCCATCGTGCTGGGTCTCACAGGTAAAAAGGTCTGCAGCCATCCATCTCTGTTCTGCTTCTTCAACTGAATTGCATCCAACCTCCCAGAAGCATTTATTCCAGACACCTGCTATATCTGTAAACCATGCAATTGGGATGCTGGAGAAACACCACTGATAGCTACTGCACCAAGTCCATCAGATGACACTAACGTCAAACAATGCAAAACATCATAAAGTAGCATATGGCACAACGCTGTTACATCATGAACACATACACTACCCTCCAGGGCGCATTATGCACAGCCCTGAATAACTGTATTACCTCCAATCCAGTCCTTCACCTAGCAAACAACTACATAATTTATTTTTCCTAAATAACGTAATTCACCCTTGTTCTCTGCTGTCACACTTCCATAAAGCTTCTGCTTGGTCCTACAAAGACCCTGAATCACTGGTGGCATTTTTTCATAATCCAGAGGTAGATGCATCTTTACAACTGCAACTTCTAGCTGAGGCCAGCCTGTGAAAATAGCATTATCAGAGTTAAACTGGAGAGGAACAGAAGTTCAGGGTGACATCTTTATTCGTTTGTTTTACTCCGTTCTCCAGATTTTCAGCTTATTTATTCCTCAGAGACAAGCAAAGTGATAACTTTCCCAGAAAAGTACTGTTTTCCAGAAGGGCTACCCCAGAATACAGATCGACTCTCTCACCTCCCAAGAAATATTGACTGTCTAACCGGTTTCTGGATGTCCTCTCCCATTCTCAACATTCCAGAAAATACATAACTTTTTTTACATACATAACCTTTCCATAAAATAGAGTGCCTCCGAAGCATATGTCCACCCTTCTTATAGGCCTTAATGTAAACAAGCACTCTCAGATCACTCCATGACTGAGCCCTTCAGCTCTGTGAATATAACACCATCACAACTTTACAGCTTGAGAAATAAAAAGCTGTTTGAAACCAAGTAACACTCTCCCAGCCTGAATCATACTTTAGTTTTTATACTTATTCTATTACCACGTCCAATTCTGCTCCTTTCCCTTAGGTGAACCTTCATGAGTATCAGGTTTTTCAACCCACACTCTACCATTTGTATACTTTTTTCCTCCTATCTCTTCTAGTTGACCATTGACCATCTCCATCCACCTCCACTATACCATAACCCCATACACATATAAACATTGACAGATTTCACGTTTACTGTCAAGGCTGATCACTAAATTCTGAACTGTTCATTGCATTCTTGTCAGTGGGGCACCATCACGTGTCAGTCTCACAGAAAAGATGCAACCAGTCAAATCCCCCCCTCCCAGCGCCTGCATTTAACATGCTTATTAGGTTCTTGAATCCTTCCAGCTACTGTACAAGGTAAGGAATACACTGCCCCTGGCAGACAGCGACACTTACACAGTTCTGAGCCCTGCCAGGCCAATCTATAAAGAGCATTAGCCAGTGGAACTAAGCAAGAGCAATAGTTCAAATGGTTTGACAGTTACAATGATATTGGAGACACAGGCCATCCACAAGATCCAGAAGAACTGTTCTGATGCCTGTGACAGCAAAGCTCAACTAATGACATTCATTTAATCCATGCCTAAGTCCCTCTTAACAAGGAAAGAGGTGATGACTCACTTGGTAGGTGCCAGTACGGGATCATCTGCCCAGCCTCCTTGCCGACATGGGGGTTTAGGGGGTGGACCCTTTAATAAAGAGAAGAAACATGTTACAGCCAGCTCCAATCGAGGCAAAGTCAAGCTAACTGAGACACCAGGTCCACATGTACTGATGTAACACTTTACCAAGTATAGATGGAGAGATACGCTGCTTATTCATAAAACAAAAAGGAAGACAAATATTGCAGGACAGGTTTTTAAGTGTCTCTGTAAGCAGTAAAAGATCTATCACTCTAATCAGCATCTTGACAAGTTTCAGGTCTCTCTACCTTTGACTTGCCTTTGACACACAGTACAGCAGCAGACTGATCCACAAAGGCTGCATTCTCCTGGCAAAATACAGTTCACTGGGAACTCATTCATTACTGCTGCCCACTTTTCAGTGAGAGGTATCACACCTTACATCTTTCCTAGCGTACAAGTCAGCTGGTTTTAGTCATCTTGTTTTAGATGAGGAATTGTTCCTAAAAAGTGTCTGCTTTTGTCCACTGCCTAGAATAGGAGGTTAGATGCCAAGTTCAGACATAGCCACCATACCAAACACCTCTAAAGTTAGTTGAGATGAATCCCACCATTGCCACCACTGAAATACTAGAGGGGAAGCTCATTTGAAGCTTAAAGACACTTCCTGCTATTTTCTGGCATTGTCTTGTGTCGCACCCTCCTGCATGGAAAGGGAAAACAGAAATCCGTCTTGGGGCTTATGACAGGAATTTTCAAAGAACAAGGTCATGAATTCCCATTGAGTGGAAGCTGCTCAATGCCTTTTGCATTTCTGGGCTCATTTTCTCATGCTTGAAGCACTTCATAAAGCAGTGACTTCAGTGTTCTGCATGATAGGCAGCGGTGAAAGCAGAGGGACATGGTGAAACAAGTGGATGAATTACAGTTTACATAGCTCCCAACCAATGGTGCCCAGTGAGGGAAGATGGATTACAGGGATCTGTGAAGGGACCATCATGAGAAAAGATGACTGAGTGGAAGATGTCCCAAAATAGGGAAAAATTGTACCTGCAAAGGAGTCTAAGCTAGAGCAATGGTGGGGGTGACAGGTGGCTTCCACAGCTTTTATTAAGAAAGGAAATGAGCTGGGTGCCTCCTAAGGTCTTCTGACAGAGGGGACCTTGCATGTGTGGTGGGGTCAACCCTTAGCCAGAGCCAAATTGTCTCTTGTAACAAACGAGGAAGGAGTTGAGCTAACCCCTGACAGTAAGGGTCTCCCATGTTTATTTCTTGAAAGCAGAAGCATTGTTTGTGAGTGTGGGAAATGAAGAGACCCTGCCAGGGGTAGCCGCTGTCGGCTGGAGGGAGGGGGCATGACCCTGCATAGCTCCCTGATAGGAGCAAAAATAGTCATCCTCCAAAAATAAACAGGGAACAGGAATGAGGCAGGAGCTGCAGTCCCAAAATACCAGCTTTCTTCAGCAAAGAGAGCACGGGAGGGCAGAGGGACAGGCAGGGAGCTGAAAAGCAGGAAACAGCCTCCATATATGGGCTCATCCGCAGGGGACAGAGCTCAGTCGACTGGAATGACCATGTCACAGAATGTGAAGCCTTCAGGGGCCCAAGTGAATGGAGTTTTCTGATCTTTAAATGATTCCCCCAGATTCTTAAGATGCCAAACCAGAGAAGACGCTACAGTGCCAAAAAAGGAGCATTTTGAATTCAGTTGATCTGGACACACCCAGAACCCAGAAAAAACGGGAAAAAAAAACACACCACATATGGGCGTGTATCCCCACATAAACATCCCTATTCCCCTTACACACACCCCTACCTCAAAAAACACGCTCCCTCCCACATGGATCCTGCCCATGCAAACAACCCTCCTCCCTTCACATGATCCCTCTGACAGGCAGCAGGCCACCTTCCCAAGACACAGCCTCTCAACTCCGCAAAAAGGTGCAGGGAGTTACACAAATGTAACCAGAGAACCTGGACTGTAAGGCTGAGGGAAAATGCAGCATCTCCAGGACATTCCAGTGCAGCTGCAATTTAATTCCTTTATCATCAAAACTAACCTTCAGATCACAGGTATCAGATCAAAGGGTGATGAGAATGACTGCTCCGTCTTTGCACAGAGCATGACTCCATGGCATCTAGAGGTTTGATTCCAATATCTCGCCAATGTTACAGCGTCTTCCCATTGACCACGCATATCAGGCAACCCTGAAGTCTGTCAGACCCTGGCAAACACCTCATATATACCTATCGGTCTTTTAATTCCTCTTGCAATAAATCAGGAACTGCCTACAGGAGCACGAGCAACAGAAAAGTCAATGTTAACTGTCAGCTGAGGATAAATAGCTTTTCTTTGTTAGCTGCCTGGAAAGTGCTGTAATAAGGTCACATGCACTTTTGTCAAGTTACGTCCATATACTTTCACATTTCCAAAACCTCAACATAATTTACAATCAAGAATGCAGTGCTGTGCATTGCCATAACATGGTTGCAGCCGAGAGCAAGAGCTTGAGGCAGAAAGTGGGAAGAATGCCAGTCCCAGAGGAGAGAGCACAAACAGAGGATATTGTTCCTCTGTAATGGAGGGAATGTGCTCCTGAACACATCTTTTTGGTGAAAAAGACTGGGGGCTTTAAATAATCAGAACTTGTTGGTACCTATGTGTTATATCTTGGGCAAGATTTTTACGTATGTTCCCAAGGCTAAGCTACGCACCCAAACGGTGTTCCAAACCGTTGGTGTTCCAAACGGAGATTCTACCAGCTCATGACAACCAGCTCCTGTTTTCTCAGCTGTTGCTGCTCAGTCTCTTTCACAGCATTAACTAAGTGCTTGCTGTGGTTTGCTGTTCCACTTAAATATTGTTAGTTACTTATCTCCAGATTTCCTGTACCTTAGTTTCTGCAGATCATGCCCTTTTTCAAGGAACGTTGCTGTGGTCTGAGCTTTTTTTTTCCTTCAGAAATTCAGTTCACCATTTTTGTGATGGCACTTTTCCAGTACTTCTCAGGCCACCTGCCTTACCAACATTTTCACACTAACACCATTTTATCTTTCCCTTTGAAAAATGACTGGATTCGATCTCTCCTGCAGTAAAGTAGAAGCTCTACCTTCTTATTTTATCTGTAGTCAGGCCCCTTCTTACAGACAGATGTAGAATTCTAATTTGGCTTCCCCATTAAGGCAGAAATTTCCAGGCTACTTGTCAGATCATGTCTGCAGTTTCGAAGGTGCTAGCTGGATGATGCTTCCCTCATGGAAGCAACTGCCCTGTGTGCCTCAGGATCCTGAAGGTCCATCAAAGTTTCTTTTAGGACCTACCACAACACAGGTAGATTATGGATATGCTGGATCCCTCAGATTTTCAGGTGGGTCTAGAAATATAGATTAATATACCTTCATCAACACGACAACTCCTTTGAAACAGTGAGCACTCTGTGCAGGGAAGCAGGAACTCAAATGACATTGACAGTGTGCAAAGGAGGACACACAACTTTTCTGTCATGTGAACATCTCCAAAAGTGTGTGGGATCTATGGTCTGCCCAACAAACAAACACTTGAGATTTTATACAGTATGTAGGTGCCTTGTTTTTATCCAATATTGACTGTGGAGCATAAAGAAAGTAGCATGGCCAGTCTCAAGCTTCCTCTTCTCCAGCAAGCTGCCTGAGGCTCCCCTGACTAAGGAAAAGCAAACCTCCACAAACAGGCCTGATGAATTAGGTTTGACTGCTACCAGTTAAGGAGCTCTAAGTCAAAGACTGACACTGTTTCCAAGCAGACACACAGCACTTAAAATCTATACTGATCTCAGAGCATATACGATATCAAAAAGGGCTCAATTTCCAGATTTGCAAGCATCGTTTTTTTGCAAAGAACGATCTATCTCTGCCCTCTTTATCATGTCCACACATGGTTCAAGTAGTGCATCTGATTTTAATGAATATTCTTCAGGAAATTCTGCATATATTAAACACCTAGCTAAAAATACTGGATTTCCATTTCATCCTCAAATTGTCCTTCTTCATGGTCACTGACTCTCCTTTACTAGGAAAGGTGCTATTGAGACAGAGAGTTCTTGAGGGGCTTAAAATATTTTGTCATCTATCGCAGCAGGTAAAGGAGCACTTCATGTTGTTAAATAGCCATCGAGAATTTCTTCCCTAAAGCACTGGTCAGCTATCTAGTCAGCTTACACATGCACCTGCTAGGAAAGCTGTCACATTGCAGCATTTGGCACCTTAACCTGTCTCAAGAGATACTGCTCTCCTCTGCATGAAGCTGCTTCACAGTGAGGCAGCACACAATCAGATTCTCTGAGCAAGGTGTTACTACAGGTAGAATCCTCTCACATCCCATAGTTACAGGAAATGCCCCTCCAGCCCTCCAAGGCATGAACATCTCTCAAACAGATTGCTACTACCTTGCACTACATACAGTTGGACATTTTCCCATCCACTTCCACCACTCCTGCAGTTCTTTTGTTGCCTTCGGATAGGCCATGCTTTTCCATTCAAAGCATCAAATAAATGTGTGGAAAAGGAAAAGCTTTTAATAAATTTTTTAATGGGATTGTCCCTCATCAAGGGATATCAAATGTACAACATCAAGGGAGCCAAGCAGGGTAGATGCTACTCGAAGGCTGGAAATGTGGCTGACTAGAAATGCTATTCAGTAGATGTCATCAGAAGGCTAGTAGATAAGCTCAGAAATCTGAAAATAACTGCCCTGCTGGAGAGTCACTAGGGGTGCTTGGGAGAAAGGCAGCACAAGGCCTTGGGGAGCTCCAGGCCACACACTGCTGGGGCTCACACTGGGGAAGTTGGCCTAATTAGGGAACAAAAGTTCAGCTGCATTTTTGAGATTCCTCCTGGAAAACCTGGCCAACTTCCAGCTGAGCCGTCCCCAGGAACAGGCTGAGAGTCCAGCATTTCTACAAGCAACCACAAGACCACTCGAAAAAAGGAAGCCATCTCTGTAAAATGGAAGCAGGTGAAAAAGCCAGTGCTTCCTTAGATGCTAGCTCCCTTTGGTGGAAGGTGTTTACTAGCACAATGCAAGAATCCAAACAGATGACAGAAATTCTGTGACATGAAGGGACAAATTCAGCTCAGCCCAGGACAAACATGCAAATGGGAAGGCACTCACAATGTGCAACAGTTATGGGAAATTCTGCCTCAGAAAACCCTCCCAGGTTCTCGGAGATGACAGTTGCTTCAAGAGCTATCTACCACCAGTCCACTCCACTCCCAATGGCATGCCTAATAAGGCAACAGCCTGGCAACACATCATACGCAAAATGCAGCTAGCTCCTGGTAAGGGCTCTTCTACAAGCTGAAGATCACAGGGGAGAACAGGATGCTAGAGAAAAAACAAAAGTCAGACTGTAAGGTCTTGGGGAATAGGAAATTTTTGTCCCATCCACACAACACTCCCTAGATCTTACTGCAGTGCAAGTTGTAGATACAAAAAGGGCTATAAAGGCCTGCATTACTATTATGCACAACTTCCTAGGTCATGAACTCTCTGAGCTAGAGTGGCTGGACAGCGCCTAAACCACTGTGATCATTACACAAACCAGGTCAGCCAGTAAGCACCCAGCTGAGTGCAGCCAGTGCTGGACTCCTCAGCCACACACCTCCAAGTTTCAGGGAACGTGGGGAAGAGTATATGGAGGTGGCTGCTGTGCAGACCCAGAGCAGACAATGGAATGAGAGTTTGGAGCTGGATGCCAAGCACTGCGCAAGGGAAAATACCGCTCTGATTAATGGCCCTGATCATATCAAGCCCCAGGCCGTGTCTACACCACAGGTGCAGACCCACCTGCAAGCAGGATGTGTGTGAGTCAGCTTTAAGTACTTCTGGTAAGCTGGTACCTCCCCAGGTAGAGTGCAGGCTGCTTCTTCACCAGGGGATCTCTGAGCCATTCTGCACTATATTTTAGGATGCAAATACACTCCCTCTATCAAGCCCACCAAACTGGGCAACCTAGTCCACAATTGGCTTCATATTTCTGGTACTTAAATTTTTGTGGTAGTTGTTCTTCCAACAAACATTCATTGACAGCAATTGTTCCTGATGTTGTCATATCTTTGAAAGCACTGGGAACTAAAACTACAGAAGGACTTGGCTGACCCCTCTGGAAAGGTCAGATCTTCAAATCCTCTTTCCAATTGTTGCCTCAAAGCATGTCATCATTCAAACTTTGACTGATACAGAGCCACCTGGCTAAGAGTCAGAAGTCAGGTGCCCTCCTTGCTTTACTCCATGAAGGACCTGAAGACTACTTACTGCGTGTCTACTAAAGCACAACTGGAACTCTCAGAATGGGGTCAGAACTCCATGGAAGGACAGAGTTGCAGACACACTGCAGTTCCCAGCAACTCTTTACCACCTTCATAGATACACAGGCCTATCCTGAGATTGGCTACTTACTACAGAGGCACTTAATACAGGCTGTGGATTGTGCTACGGCGATAGGGCATATGAATCCCCCTGTGGATCTGTGTTTAGAGAATCCTCACAGTTCTTCCACAGAAAGCTCTAGCCCCCCATTCAGACAGGGACTAAAGCAAACTAGGAGGGACTTCTCCAAGGCCCTAAAGCAAATCCACGGCAAAGCTAGGAAGAGAACCCAGCAAAATCTTGGGTCATAGTCATGTTCTTACTCCTCCTGCCTATTCTGCCTCTGCAAATTAGCTAAGATATTAGGATACACCCTTTATTATACCATTGATCAGTCTTACAGCCTTTGGCTAAATGTCCCAGGCAGCATTGAAAGGTGCAGCCAAATGAGTGATTCAACCAGCAAAAATTCAGATCCAAAACGAGTAGTTTGCGAGGGGATGCAAAACAAGTCTCAGAGCAGGCAGATGGCTGGAGGGCAGGACTTCAGCAGGCACATTCACATCCACAGCCCGGATAGGGCTGTTTGCTAGTATTCAGAGAGCCACAAGTATCTTCTGCACAGCAAGAGGAAAGGGACCAAATCCAGGAAGAGTCCAGATTGTAACACTCAGCACAGCCCAAAGGGAGTTCAGAGAAGGGTTACATGAGCCATCAGGGGATGAAGGGGCCAACTTCAGACGAATAATTGAAGATGCCAAGTATTTCAACTTGGCCAGGCAATGACTAAGGGAGGGATATGCTGCAAAAAGTTTTGGATATCACTGTATAATATAAAGTTGCACTAATAATTGGTTTGGAAGAGACAATATAATTAACAAAAGTTTGTAAGCATACAGTATAATAAGTTGCAAGCAGCTTCCTAATCATTTAGATCTCTCAACACTTCAGTTAACCATTTTGTTACCTTTCACATGCATTTACAAATGGAAAAATGCTGTGATGCTTAAAAGCATAAGCCTCAATAAATGGTGCAGGAATTACCCAAACAGGAGGAGTTTCAAAGCAAGGATCACTGCATACAAAGGAAAAATCTCCTTGCCAGGCACAATTGCATAATATCCCTGAAGCAACAAGAATTGGTCATGTGGAAGAGTCATATCAATTTAGCTATTTTAATGAAATTAGCAGCTGGGAGCAAGAAGTGTCTGTGGCATATGACAAGCCACCGCTCAGTACAGCAGACCTGGGAATCAGTGATTGAGATCACCGTATGGACGTGCAGTTAGTTCCAGTGAAATGACTGTAAGGACTGGTTCCGGGGTGGGGGAGGGGAAGCAGATTTCTATTGGGTAACCAGTCTCCAAAACTATACCCGTTACTGGAAGTTCTCTTGCTTTATAAATGGAAAATGCTCTGGGCATAGTCCTGAACCATCCATCACTGACGAATAAGCCCAGTGGATCTTTCCTACAATATAATCTCTAGCACTATCAAGAGAAAAACTGAGCTAATCTCAATAGTCTTGACTCCTTGTGATAAACATACCTTTCTGAGGCCAGAATTAATGAGATGGCTGATGCAGGTTTCTTTTCTGGGCTTTAAATGTCACAAACTAATCTACTACTAGTAGTAGAATCTAGCTACCAGTACTGCGCTGGTGCTTCAGCAGTAGGAATTAAGAGTACGGGGACAGTATGATTCGGTTGTCTTTAATTTATAGAGAGAGCAACTCTAGCCAGGAAAAATTGGGCAACACCAGTGTCATGGTTAGGAAGAGCGCAAGACAATTAGTCCAAAGGCTTTATCAGAAACAGGTAACAGTTTTCAGGTTGTACTGGAAAACACCACCCTGCTTCTAATGAAAGAAGAATGATGAGACATATTCTAGCTTTGCTGCAGGGTGAGAAAGGATTTGTATATTCCTTTTCTTTGTATAACAGGAGCCCGGTAAGAAGCACTACACCATCCTATTAACCAAAGATATTAGCATTCCAGTGCTGGTGCAATGAAAAGGAAAGAGTCATAGAAAATACAAAGGCACACATCCTCGTTACTACTGGTTGGCCTTCTCCTCTGGGGCACCAGCAGGACTTCATACACCCTGAGAACAAGTTTTCACATTATGGAAGGAAACTAACCATACTGGACAGCAAATCTAGGCTCAGTCAAGTTTTGTATTCTATCAGCTAATTGCTGCCCTGACTTTTAAATGAAAATAAGAGTATCTTTCCAATTGCCACATACACATCTGTAACCTCAGAACAAAATGCAGTGGCTGATAAGAGCAGCTGTTACAAAGACAACAAAAAATGCTGTAGCAATAGGAAGAGATGATGCAGGTAAAGCGCTGCATCTGAGGCAAACTTTGTCTTATTCTCCAATACAAGAATCCCCTCTTAAGGTAGACTCCAGACACACAAATAGGTTAGTCCTACTAGTCCCCTTCAGAGGAGCCAGCATCTACCTAGAAAGCCTCTAGTCTTACATGGTCAACCCTTTCCCCAGGGTCTTTATCCTAGAAGGATCAGGAGGGAAAAAGAGTGGAAGAAGTTTAAAGGAAGAGCTATGGAAGCCTGCACAAAATAGCTTGAAGATTGACATGAATGGCTGTCCTGCAGCACATGCTTTACAACCTTATTCACTTGAACAAAGTACAAAGTTGATCCCACCATTGTAAGACTTTATATCCGCAGCCATTTATGCATATACAAAGCAGGTCTGTTTGACTGTGATAGCAGGAAGGTCTGCCAGCATCCTAAATTAAAAAAGAGAACTACAAATGAGAGCAAGAACAGACGTAGTTCCTCCTTCCTATAGCATAAGAAGCCCAGATTATTCAGGTGTGCAGGACAGTAAAAAGATTTGTATGCATAGGCTCTGCAACCATGCCAGAGACCAGAAACAATGCTGGATCCCTTATATTACGGATACACTGCAGCAAGCTGCAGCCCTTTTTTCAGGAGCTACTGTTGCTCAAGGCAACTTCTGATCCTCCACCAGGGAAGGATCTGCAGCAGTTAGCTGAAGATAGGCCTAGCTGCCAAGTGTTAGCTTTAGCAGGTGAACTTTAGCTAACCCTGTAGTATAAGGGAGTACCTTGATCATGGATTAAACAAGTAACTCAAGAAAGTAGCCTGTTAATCACTGTGAAAGTTGAGAACCTTTCTGATGAGCAGACTGCCAGCATCAGCAGTAGCAATAACCAGTTGTCAGGCACCAAATGCAAAAAGGAAGCAATTAAGAACCTGGTAATCTCTACACTATCCTAGAAATAACAGTGTTCAGAATCACTTAGGGAGCGAATCTAGGGTATCTCATGACCCTGCACCAGGAGTACACACAGGATGGTTGGAAACACTACATTAACCCACCTGACTTTTCTTCTGGACTGTGGCATCTCTCCTGTGGAACAGGGAAGCCATGTGATTTATAAAGTCCATATCTCTGATTAAAGTGGTTTGGTACCTGAATCAACTTCAGGTCTGTGTTGTCATCTGGTCTTATGATCTTACCGTGACAGGAGCAGAGGGAAGCTACCTGCAGGTTAGGGCAGCTGGGATATAGAAGTGTCCATATCAGCGAGCAGCATAAATGAAATCAGATTTGCCTGACTGGTAACGTCTGTTGGGAATTGTGTATCTGTTCCCACACCCAAGAGCAGCAAGGCTTCTGTAGGGCCCAACATGACCTAAGCTCCTCTGGATGTACTGGGCCCAAGCAGTACAGGGCTTGTGGCAGCACAGAAGGAAATCCAGCTGGACAACACATGTTGGAAAAGCATTTAAATAACCACTTCAAGCAACCTTCCATGTGGATTTCACCCTCAGCAATTGATTTGCAATTGTTTATTCACTTGGGTTAGATAACCGTTGTTTAAACACTGCCTGGATGTCATCCTAAAGGATCTCTGCCAGGAGTGTTTGTAAGCTGGGCGGTGGAAGTCCAAACAGCTGCTTTGCAAAATTCACCTGTGGGAACATCCTTTCAATATGCAGTGGAGATGGCCCAAGGTTTTGTCTGTCTACATGAATCTATCCTAACTAAGCTAGTTTTTACAGCACCAAAATGTTCACTTTTTATCTATTGCCCAAGGACCACAACTACACAGACAAGCTCACAAATATCAGGACAAGAGAAGAACACACATTCAGAAGTGAAAGCACAGCACCTTTCCCCAAACTTTGGTGAAATGTGGGAAAGGGAACCGTCAGGGAACTTAGACAACTCTGGGGCAAACCCTAATCCTGTCCTATCTCTGTGGAGGTATTCTCGACATAGCCTGGAAAACCCTCATCCTTTAGGCTGACATACAGCCTATTAAAGCAGTCTCTTCTCAGAGGATCTACAAAGTACGGCAAGAGAGACACTGACAACATCAAACTGAGATTGTAAGATATAGAAAACAGGGAAGTTGTGAACAAGGTCCCAAAGGAATCTTGTCACTTTAGGATGAAGAGAAAACAGGAAGCAGAAACCATTACAGTATTTGTGCATACTGATTTCTTACAGAACAGCAAACAGTTCACTCTTGCTGAGAGGAGACACAGAAAAGAATAAATTTGCTGATACATTTTTTAAAAAGCCTTTCCATTCCGCCTTCCAAACCAATCTCCTCAAGAGCTTCAAACCTGGCCAAACAACTTCTTCTGGTGGATCAAGCCACCATTCGGCCTATTGAATGCAGGAAAAAGGTTTGACTTTTATTCTGTAAGTGTTCAGAAGCCCTGGTAGGATGGGACAGCAAAGATCTTCATCAGATCCCATTTACATGATCTGCCTCTCCCATTACACAAATAACATACCAGCTTGGGTTTGTCACATTTTGACAGAAACTTGATAGCATCAAGATGAGTAAAAAGTAACACATCAAGGCAGGGGATGGGAAAGGCCTCCCAACGGAAATATGGATACGTTACCTCTCTAAAAACGAACGTTTGAAATGCAGAGCTTTGGCATGCAGCAAGCAGGTTTATCTCTAGGAATTCTCACTTATGGCATATTCCCCTGGGTGCCCAAAAAGTGCCTGCCAATTTGCCAAGGAGCTCTAAAGGCCACGAGCATGCACAGCCATTGCTGCAGGAGGACGCTGACTGCTCCAATTACAGCAAATAATCATGTCTCTTCTTGCCTCATGAAATAATACATAGCTGCAGTGTTGTTTGTTAGTACTTGTACTTCCGAAAGCCAGGAATGCTCTGCATGTCAGATGGCAGACCGAGTTTTTTTGACCCATAGAAAGCCCCTTGAGGAGGCAGAGATCTAAATTTGAAGATAATTCTGATATTTCCACACAGGAATGGGAATTACCAGAGATTTGAGCAGAGGTATTACAGATACATCACTGCAGTTAAGGAACTTACTGTGGAGACTTACACACACAACAGGCATGGAAAAGATACTAAGCATACTGTTTTCGTAGAGCTTGGGAGAAGTATATTAGGATATAAGGCACAAGATATAGCAGTTGTGCCCTAGAGAAGGAGGTATTAACAGGACATTTGTGAGAGGAGATACAGAGTGGAGGAGATGTACCACTGTTTGGAGAGTCTTTCAAAGACAAAGTCCAGGTCAAGGAGAGATCAACGGTAATCTAAGATCTGTGCTCCAAGTCAGATGACTTGACTATTGACTCCAAAACAAAAATCTTTTTAATCGTAAGTTAATTAACTTATTATTGTTCACCCCTCAAAGTTAGTTTCCTTGTAATAAGTTGAAACACAGACAGACAGGTACTTTTTGCTTCCTTCAAGCAAGCTGCTCTGACTGGAAAACACTTTCTGGATGGTTCTCAGCATCAAGAAAAGACTAGAACAATAGCACAAATGGTATAGTATGTTCATATCAGAAATCTGAGCTGGGTGGAAACTAGGAACTACTAAGGATAGACTCACCATCCTGAATGTGAAACTGCATGTGAAGGTGTGAATATAAGCAAAAGTTTAAGACAAACCGCTTTGTCCTTAAAATCAATAATAAAACCTCCTATGACGAAATTAGTTACATGGGGTCTCCTCTACTACTGCCAGTTCCAGAAAAAACTACTGGGCTTTGTATTTTGCAGTTCTTTTGGGAAGGTTCCTTGAAAAAGTTTCAAAATGACGAGATGGCTGAATGAGATATCCAATGTAACAGCTGACCCCACCACTTCATGGCAAGCCAAGGCCAAGCTAACAGAAAAGTAAAAGCTGACTGTCAATCTAGGGTGAAGGAAAAAACAATATTGGTTCTATTAAATGGTCACTGTAGTATCAAATATGATCATTTATGAGAAGCCTCCAATTCCAGAGCAAAGGAAAAGGCTGAGGATTATTTATAATGGATTTTGTCTCTTCTCCAGTAGCTCCAAGGCTTTCAGTTAACAGCAACTTTTAGCAACAAAGAAATGTCTGAAGGGAGACTATTGACAGAAACTTTTTTTTCCTGGTGGTTAAGATCCAGTAATAACATATTTGAATCTTCTAAGGCGTGGAAGGCCTCACCCTTCTGCTGCTGAAAAGCTCACTGCTTTCAAACAAAAGATTGCAACTATGTCTTAGTCCTCTCCAGGGGTGCCCAAGGAGTACAGCCTTTATGATCTCTTCGCAGCTATTATAATGGCTATGATGCAAGAGACAAGTACCACTGCAGGAAGTTACAGTCAGTCAGCTGTACTCTACATCATGCCCTGGTCTCTTTCTAACCAGGGAATCAGTCATTGAACTAGGACGGCCAGTTCCAGTAAGAGAACAATCTGACAGTGAGCCATCCTAAGCTGGAGGCTAACCAACGATTACACCCACTTAATCCACCGGCTGGTTTCTTTAAGATTTCCTTTACCTATGAGACCCACGGTTATTTCAATTTCTTAAATTATGCCTTCTGCGAACTCACGGAATCCCTCCTGAACTGCTATAGCATACCCAGGTTGGGGAGAATGCGAGCTGCGAGAGGATTCTCCATTATATCTATCAAGAGAAAAGAGCGTACTTTCTCCACAAAGAAAGCCTGTTCTATGAGGTGTTATTGTATATTTTCAGCAGCACTGCACAGACTCCAAGGAAATATTCCCCCAAAAACCATTTCAGCACAGATAGCTGGGACACAACTCGGCGTAACAGGAGAGTTTTGCCACAGCACAGAAGATCAAGTAGCCGCTCCCAACACAGAAGGTCCCAGGGCTCTGAGCACAGTAGCCTGAAGCACAGCTGGTGCCAGGACAGCCAGCAGGGAAAGTAGTTTTGCAATTTAAAGCAGCCAAGAATATGGTATGCTGGAGACTGATATCTGCTTAAATGAGATGATACTTAGCAGCACTGTCAAAAAGATGATGACCCTTTTGTCCATCTGAAGGTGTTAGGGAACAAAATCTGTATGTTATTTCTTGACAAGCGCTCCTTCCAGCAAGAGATGTCTGTGGAGAAGCCATGCTAACATCAGAGAGCAAACTTCCAAGTAGAATTCAAGCGTTCAGCAGCACTAAGCAAGAAAGCAAATAAAACCAGTTCAGATCTCATCTTTATGGGTATTAGATGATGTTACTTCACTCTCCCGTGAAAGCGAGTTTCCAGTCCATCTTCTACTTTTTGAAGATGTACTTTCAGAACAGACTCTGAACAAAAGTTTTACTCCCAAGCCAAGTGGGAAGTGAGTTTGCATATTAGTACACACAAGACAAACTCTCAGATGTTGCCAAGTTGGTTTCTAGCATGACCTTTGTAGCCCACGCATGGAGGAAAGGAAAGAGCGTCACTACACAAACTCAGTACTGACCATCTCAGAATCTGAACTCCAGGTCTAGCAAAAGCAAAGTGCAAAAGCAAGGCATCTGCTCACATGTACTCTGCCCTGCTACCATAGACAGTGGAGAAACTAGTCACAAAATTATGTGCCTGCTCACATTTTAATTCTCATTAAAGATATGCATGTACAGGTGGGAGAGGCCCCAAGTCCTGTTCGATGCTACTTTCCATACCTCACACGTGAAAAACCACAGCCCCAAATACGATCCTGTGTGAAAAACACACATCATGCAGAGGACGTGGACCAGGCAAGGGACAGGGTAGTCACACAGGTGCCAACTCTAAGCAACTTCAGAGCACACCATCCAGGAAAGAATGTCAAAAGAAACAAAGAATCCTCCAGTGGCGACACCAGCAAGATTACAGACAGGTTCTCCTAAGATGTCACCCACCTCTCCACGAAAAGCAAATACGGAACCCTTCCTG
>NW_010402188.1:22388-22742 GCF_000710305.1 Buceros rhinoceros silvestris
ATATCTGCATCTGGAAAGACGTCCTGGCAGGCTCAACGGCCCACCTCAGTGGGTCCTAAGTGGGACTTAGTCCCTGTAGTGCAGGGGGAAACGTGAAGGAATAGAGGGCATGCAGTTACTGACAAAAGCTGCTCCAGAGCAGGGGGCAAGAAGGTATCAACAACTCCGCAGTTACGCTACCACCTGCAATGAAGCACGTTCCCCTCAATGCTGCAAAAGCATCACCTGCGGCAGGTGGTAACCCTGCAGCTGCCTCCCACCCCGCGGCCTGCGCAGCCCTTCTCGCCCCGCGGTGGTACCCGGGGAAAGCCCGAGCAGGCCTGCCGGCGGATGGACGACACAACTTGCCCGCCT
>NW_010402189.1:0-17640 GCF_000710305.1 Buceros rhinoceros silvestris
TATTTGTTATTTATATTATAAATAATAAATTCATAATACACAGCACAAATTGTTCTCCCCCTCACTTGCATTTTGGACTATCATATTTCCAACCATTTCAGTTACTTTCAGCAGTCCCATACTTCTTGTACCCCAGACACTCCAATCCTGTCTTTGACTGACAATAACGCCTCATCTTGCGTCACTCTGAAGTATCCTTAGAGAAAGTGCTACTTGTGATGATAAGTTTGTTAATGAAAAATACTGACTAATACTAGATTCAAGGGCAATTGTTCAGAGTTCTAATACACAAAGGTGTATGCTTCTTGTACTACAGCTCACAGTTCAACTGGATTTGTTTGCAGTTCATTATCAAGTTCTTTACCACTCCCTTACATTTTGTGTCCTAATTTCCCATTTAACTTGCAAGTTTCCATCTAGCACAACAGGAAATACTTTTGTACAGGCCTAAAAAGGCAATCTATTGAATTTATTTCTAGAAAATCAGCTAGCAACACATCCAGTTAGTCTTGAAGAACGTACTGCTGACAGTGTGGTGTGCATTTTACCCAATTTTCTATATATGTTTACATATTTATCCCTCAGAAACTAATTTTAAATTCTTGCATGCTGCCGAGATCAGATAAGCTACTTCTCTCAGCTACTTTCCTTCCTATTTAAAACATTATTTACCAGTATTCAAAAATGTTATTGAATACACCAAATTCTGCAAGGTTATGGTTCCCAAAGGATGTTTCATTGGTTACAATTCTTCTGTGCCTTGTCCCTTGATATTTCTGTACTGTTAAGACGAGATTTATCAAAACCAGGCATTAAACGTTGTCCACAGGCCCTGACAGAGAGAGTTGCAGGAACTAAGCCTGGTCAGCAAGTGCACAGAAGACTGCAGGCAAGCGGTAAAATAAAGCTCCCCAAGAAATCAGAAGCGCAAAGACCAGCCTGTTTAAAGGGGTATGTCCGAAGACAACAGAGGAGGATTAACAGTGCAGCAAGTCCACCGTCCACAACCGTATGGGTTTTGGAAATCTGGTAATTATACATCCCAGCACAGTTTAATAATTTACTAGCTTATGAAATTTTGATTTTTGAAATTCATTATTAATTAAGCAGCACTTATGTGAGACATTTTAGCACAATTTTCTCAGTATTCTTTTGTGAAAAGAGAGACTATTTAACAATCAATAACTCTTCTCCAGAGGAATATAATATGTAATTCAGTTATTTTTACTCTTTCACAAACAGAACACCACAAAATCATTACAAAATCATTATGGCAAAGATAAAGGTCTGCTTTTCTAATATTACACCAATCATAGTATGGGCAGTGATTATACTTTTACAGATTTAAAATATTATTCCTGTTTTAATTTTTCTTTTTAAACTCATAATTCATATCTAAGGAAGTATAGCTGGATACATAACAACAGCTTCAAAGCAGGAAAAAAAAAATTAACATAGGTTATTACTTACATACCGACTCACGTACACTGTTCCTTTGGTTTAGAGCCAGTCTGGTGCAGAAAGAGAACTGGAAAGGTGCATGGAAATTTAGCAGACCACGCTACCACCATGCCACTGGTCTCCTCTTCCAGAGCAGCACATTCTGCCCCACATTTACTAGTTCTTATTCTAAGATAACCAAAAAAGTTAAATAAATTGCTATCATTTTTTAACAGTTGGATTAGATATTAAGCCTTTTAAACCCAGGATTCCTTAAGATTTAACCATTGCTCAGGTCTGAAACACAAAACCACAGAATCACAGAATGGCCAGGGTTGGAAGGAACCTCTGGAGATCATCTAGCCCAACTCCCCTGCTAGAGCAGGTTCATCTAGAGCAGGTGAAATTGTCTATAAAATTACACTTTTTAATAGTGTCATGTGAGTTTCTAAAGTCAATATACATCTATACATTGACAAATAATAAATTGTATTGTGTACTTAGACACCCATTGGGGTAAAATATGAACAACATGGAAATAATTTTGAATTCAGCTTAAAATCCAAGCAGAACATAGCAGCCACTTTGCACTACATTAACAAGCTTTGCTAACAGATTAGCACAGATGCTACAGCCAAAGTTGAGAGAACAGCTCTTTGCTGTCAGATGCTTTCAAAAAGCAATGAAAATCAAAAATCTTGAACTTCTTAATTGCTAGCTAGGCCTTTAAAAGATAAACATACCCATCAGCTTTCCCTTTAAAACAAAAATGGCAACTGAGCTTAACCTGCTTATGTTCACAGAGTAGACACTGTGGTCTTTGACCTACTCTGTCTTACTACATACATAGCCAGACCTACTCTCTCTTTCCAGGAAGCAGGTGCTGAAGAGAGGATGCTTCACTCCACGGATAACTCCATCACAAATTTTCAAAACTCGAGAACTTCAATAACTTCGGAACTAAAGGGGGCTGTGCATGTGGTTTCTTTAGAGGTTGTTCCATTTATTAGTATCCTTTTGAGAAGAAGCACATTCTCAGAACATCAGAAATAACTGCGAATGACGTGGAACATTTGAGGGACTTTCTGTCACCAACACCTGCCAGCTTTAGTAACTTTTCAGGGAACAAACCAGGCACTTACGAAAACAGAAGCTGTGACTATCATACTTCTAATTTGATATACAGGAAGAGAACACTGTTCCAAAAGCAACTGAAATCCATACATTGAAAAGGGGCATTATCAACTAACTGCCAGAAATCTGACAAGAATTTTTCAAAAGAAAAGTTAGAGACTAGCAAGTAGATATGTTATTTAAATTGCAGATAAGAATTATGTAAATTTTTAAATGTACATAATTTACAAAACTTGTGTTTTGAAAAATGATCTGTGCATGAAATAATGAAGCATCTTGATTTCCTAATACACTGAAACTGAATTAATATTGCCTGGTTACAGCAGCTATTATCCCTGTAAGAGCTACGCTTTAAACATACATGACTGCACCATTCTGACACTCTTTGAATATCAGTAATTTTCTTTTAACAGTTCCTGGAAAAAAGAAAAAATCAATACAGCTAATTAGAAACTTAATAGTTTCTGATAAAACAAGAAAAGTTGCCATCAAAATAGAAGGCTGACTCTCTGGTTATCACATGCTATAATGCCATCAACTTCAACACACAGAATATTCTTATTTGAGCAAAAAAGCTTATGACAAAGTTTTGAATATGTTTAAATGTTAATACATTTTAATATATTTTAAATTTGAAATGCTGTATCAAGAATACAAAATGTTAGAATCACAGACAAGCTCCCAATAACTTATTTTCCCCTATCTCTGCCATACCATTGGTATGTAATCCATGAATAGGGAAGGAAATCCTATTTTATCCATAAATCTTAACAGTTCTTTAAAACGTAACAGGTTTGTCACTCTTGAATGAAACCACACCAAAAGAGAGGGCGAATAAATCAAATTTTTCAGAAATGTAAAGTAAGATGATAGTATCCATCAATCTGATTGCAAATACACTGAAGTGTTTCTATTACACGTAACAGTTGTAAGGACATTCTCATCATCATGGCTTGGCTTGACATTCTCAACCCTTTCAAAAATTCCCCCCAACCTTTGGGACATACTCTTGGTACACTGGGCAAGAATTAGACACTGAAGATAATAATTTTTAGCTCTTTTTTTTTTTTTTTAGGAGGAAAATGGTAGTCTATACTAACTTCATTATGAACAGTCAGCAGTGGTCATAGAGAACTACTCCTTCCTGTTCTCCGCATTCCGTACTCAGCTGGCAGGCGATAGCCAGAAGACTTTGATTTCCACATACATCTTCAGTAAAGCTGCTGCAGAGCGAACAGAACAACCCATCTTGAACAGATAGATAAAATATAATAATGTACATTTTATTAATTATAGGGAGTCAAACCATTATTTCTTCTAGCTCTGGGACAAGCTCAGTCATGGCTGGACCAGTTTAATTAAAGAAAACTTGAGATCAATCCCTTAGGTAGTTTTAATTTGAGCAAAACTAAGCAGTTAACTTCTTCATTAAAAATATAACTGAAAAATAAAAGTAATGGAAATCTTTAGGATAATTGCTTTAGGCCTAACCCTTAACAGACATCCACATATTAAAAAAAAAAAAATAATTCCAGAAGCTATTTATTACCTCTCTGTGAACAAGGATGATGCCATGTCTTCTATCTAACAATCTACTGGTGGATTTAAATATGAAATGTTTTGCTAATCCTTTCAAGTCAACCAGAGCTAAAGCGTCACAGATTTTGACACTAGGTTTAATCTCACAAAGTATCCTTTCAGCAACTTTGTTAGCAGCATCCTAGACTGAATAGTAAAACACTCCACTGGAGAGAATCTCTCAGGCAGCCGAACAGAAACCTTATTTACCCATTTCCAAGCTGACCGTGTTCATCTGCCTGGCAAAGCACCTTAGGCAATACATCAGCCAAGAACATCAGAACGACTTGAGGCCAGTTCTGACTATCAGACATTTTGACTGAAAACAAGGCAGTGCCTGAATTTACAGCACGTCTCCCTAAAGCCTCTTGCACGATTGGCTTCAGTATCTTGGTTTCCATAGGAATAGACAGAACTATCAGCTGGCGGGCAGTCCAAGAATACAATAGAGAAGATGACTGACCAGTGCTGTAAAAGCCAAGGCAAAATGGTTTCCCAGCATTAGCTGAAGGAAAATAGGTGTTAGTAACTTACAGCCTTTGACCTCGTTTATCCATGGTCTGCACATGCTGTTTCTATGTAGTGTCCTCAGCTCTTCAGCTCTAAATTTTATGGTCAACCTATAGAAATTAGTGGCTTTCACGTAAAAAACACTTTGAGGATGAAAATGCAATTAGCATCCTCATTTCCAGTTGATCTCTTCTACTGTTACTAAACTTGTTTTCCTGTAATGTTCTTTTGAAGTCATTCAAGCAGAAGTACCCACAATACACAATCTCTGGGGATTTACGAGAAAACCTCAGACACATAATCCATATTTACAGGATCACTGACCACTTCTTCATACAGAACCAAAGAGTAAGTTTTCAAAAAATATTGTATGTTAAAAAATACTGTCATTTGAATGACTTGGCAGCAAGTACCGGCCCCCTCCTCCCCAAAAATACAAGTACTAGAAAATATTTACTTCATTAATTTTTTTCATCTTAATGGTTTAAGTTGAACAGTCTTGAAATAAGTCGTGTTAAAAAACTAAGAAAATAAATCCCTGAAATACATCTTTCTTTTTAAAATCGGCATTTTCATATATTCGCATTCTCAAATTCTAGTAAAGTTTTATGTCCACGTTTATCTTTCCATTTTTAGTAATTATCTGTGTACCTTACATAACTGATGGTTTGCAGATGTCCAAATCTCTTACTGCTTAGTTATACATAATTCCCTAATGCCTCCTAAACTTCTCACCTCTCTTCCAGAAACACAAGACGGTTCAGACGGTTGCTCAAAGCATTTTAGCAAGACAAAAAACCCCTCCATAATCTGCTTACACACCGAAATTTTTAAATTGTATGAGCTCGTACTTTAAGACGACAAACCTACATTCAGACAGTCTGTGTATGGTTTTCCATTTTTCTAGACACCTTTCTATGCTACGTCCGCATTTCTAGTTAAAATCTAATAAAAAATGTTTTAAAGAACAGTATCACTCATGACAGAATTCTACCTGAAAAACAAGTTTGAATGACAGCCACTAGTCCAGTCAGAGTCCTCACTTTTTATCCTAACTTTGTGCAGTACGGCTTCACTCTGGAAGCAAACTAACTGCCATTGTGACTGAGCATCGCTCTGACCAGTACTGTGTCACTGCTCCTGCCCTGTACTTCTTAACTGCACCCCTTTAAGGGCTGGTGCCTGTGAGGTCCTTACGGACTGCTGGAAGCAACAATACTTGTGAAATGAAAACTGCATATATACTAATTTTTAGGCATTTCTTCCCAGAATTTTTTGTTATGATTTTAGATGCTGTTTTATCTGAAAATAAATCCTTATATTTTAATTGACGTAAATATATTTCAAAAACCTTAAGTCCTATAACAAACGACCGCGTGAAGCAATTACAAATTACATACCAAATTCTATTTAATGAGCCACAGTGAAGTTTCCAGAACTGTTACAGAAGTAGACAGACAATCCATAACAAAAATAACCTGCAGTTAAGGTAGTTTTACCCTTACCTTAAATAATTATTACTACACTTGATACTACTTTCATATACCACAATATTTTATATCTTCTGTAGACACTACAGGGATGTTTGAGATTTAAAATGAAGTGAGAATCTACTTACAGTACTGGTAAATAAATCAAAGTCTTAGTAAGCTACTCAAATTACATCCTGGCAGTAATAAAAGTACTAGATTTCTTTTTCTTCATTCAGACTATAGGCAATTAAAATAACAATTAAAGCTTGGTGTTTCTTAAAGCCTTTCCAAATCTCTAACATATTAAGAGAACACTGAAAGAACATGTCCTATGAATATATATATGTATTTGTTTATATGTTCCCATCAAAAGGCTGAACATATACAAACGATAGTCTTAACATAAATCACTTAATATTTCAGTAGAAATCATTCATCATTAATAAAAACTGGTAGCATTCTTCATTAATTCTTCATTTTTTATTAATAATTAAAAAAACATAACAAAAAAGGGTTCCAAACTGCTCTACAAAGAGACCAAATAACAGTAATTTTAATAGGTGAGTTAAAATAATTTTGTACTTTACAAAATGCTGCCATTAGCTTTGCTTTCCAGGAAACAACTGAATTTGCTTATGTAGTTTATGTATAACCATTTTGACTTGGGTGTGATTCACCTCATTCTCTTTAATTAACAATTTAACTAACTGTTTACAGACAAAGAGAGAGACAAATGAAAGATTAGTGCTCCTGGACTTTGTGGCTGGCCGTAAGATCTGAATTTATTTTTGAAATAGCCTTGCACGCTGAAGACATCCTATCTAGTATACTATTGATTCAAATGACAAGCCTGAGCATCAGATTAAGGACATGTCAGACACCTGATAGAAGATTCCTGGGTAATTCAGCAGAAAGGTGTCCTGTTTCAAAATGATCTATTGCTGGTACTACATTTATTGAAGTGTATGTGGAAACATTTAACACAAAACTAATTCATTCTAAAATTAGAATAACATTTATAATCAGTGAAAACCAATACCTTTACTTTTTACTACAGAGCACCTGGAAACAGTCACTCATTCAAACAGCAATCACCAGATGGCTCACAAAATGGAACTAAACCAAACTGAAGAGCTAATACTAGGGATAGCCCTAGTATTAGCCTAGCCACATATGGACACCAAGGAGCAAGCAGTTTCTCGGTCCCAACAATATTTGTTCTCGTAACCATTAAAGGTCAGTCACGAGGTCAGCTGCAGAGCGGCATTAATGCAAGAATGATGTTTTAGAAAGGACACTCGAACAGGGAGATACCTTTGCCTGTAAAGGTATTTCCTAAGGTATAGACTTGGCAGCAGACATCAATGTCCTGGGAAAAGAGCTGGGCAAGTCTCTTGTGCACCAAGGGATGCCACAATGCTAAACATGCTAAAGGCACAAGCAGTAAGTGAAACAAAATGAAAACTGTTTAGATCTGAACCATAACACTCCAAGGGTATGAAGCACCATACTTAAAAAGAATCCTATTTTTAAGATGCAATCATTTTTTTCAAGTTCAAATGCTAGAGAAACTTTCACTCACCCTTTGAATAAAGCAAATGAAAGAGAGGGGATGGTTGGTAAGAAAAAAGCACTGCTCATGCCCACACAAAGTACTTGCCTTTGCTGGGCAAAATCTTGTCTAACTGTCCTAAAGCATGTCTGCATCCTATTCAGTTCTAGTCCATCCTCCCAACAAAATCTCTGATCTGAAGTTACACACCAATATTTTTTTAGCCTTAACTTCTCACTTAAGACTGTCTTTATGTGACAGGATCACTCACCTTCTCATTCTTAGAAACTTTAAGATATGCTTCATAAACTAATACGAATCATTTTATTCATTGCTAACAGCTTGAAAAATCATTGCTCTGGAAGAGGACTTAGAAAAGATCAGAAAAAGTAACAATGGGTCATCAGCCATCAGCCCAGAAGCTCTTCCAAATTTTACTCATAAAAGCACGATCATGAATTTAATAGATGAAAATAAAGTAACTCTACCAGCTGGCTGTACAGCTATTTAAAGTATCATTCCATATGCTATGCAGAATTAGTTCCTTTTCACTGAGAAACACAACACAAGCAGAGCTTCTCTATGTTCTGCCACCATGACTTGCACTCGATTCATACTTCCAAAATCCTTTAGAAAATCACTGCATTTGGAGACATTTATTTTCTTATTACTTTAAATGAAATTTCAAATGTTTGAGATCAAGACTGCTCAACAGAGGCACTAGTATGAGAATACAATATACGTTTTGGGCCTGACAATACCCTCTTTGACAGTTTGGATCCTGAAAGCTTATTTCAAGCACAGGAATCACGGCAGAAGATGATATAAAGCCAAATGGAGGAAAGGAGAAGAATTAGCAGAGCAAGAAGCTGAGGAGAGATTCAGAAAAGTTCAATTACACTGTGCTTGTACACAAGCACAATGTAATTGTACAATGAAAACAAGTCAGTTAGGTTAACCAAAATAGCCGTGACATTGCGGGAGGAAAAAAGGCCTTAGCTGGACTAAGAAGGGGAGAAAATGGGGTGACCACAGATCACTGCCATAGCAAAGAAATTGTATGGAAAAAAATAGGGCAAGGATTCTGGGAGCAAGTATTAAGATACTGAATTATAACAAACTTCTTATCACAATGAATAAAATTGAAGAAGAAACTCGGCAAAAAAAAATTTTTTTAATGAATGGATAGAATTTCAATAAGCTAAAAACATAATTTAAAAATCTTCTAGTAATACATGAGACTGAGCTTATTTTATTAACATCAAAAAGCTCATTTTATCACAGTGCCACAACACAGTGAAGAAACACTGGGTCAGCTTCACGGATTATTATGGACACTGAAGACAACCTGACCACAGCAGCATAATGCTTCTCTTACAGCTCTGCAATCTCAGATATCTTCAACATGCTTAAAACTGCAGGAGCAAGACATGATCTCAGTTCTTCATCTGTTCTTCCTATAGCTCACACCAGAAGGTTAAGTGTGATTAAATCAGATTACACCCACCCAAAAATAAATGTCAAGATAATAAAGTCACAGTTGGGGAAACAATGAAAACAAAACAGAGAGAGAAAGATGACGCAGAAGTGGATTATGAGAAAAGTTTGAAGTTTAGTTCTGATAAATCCTAGACTAGAAATGACAGAGGTACAACAAATACCTGTCGGATAACTAAAGCAAAAATTATTCAAGACTCTCACACAAAGATGGGTCTTGGAGCACAGGGCAGTCAATCTCAAAGTGGGGAAAAGCCATGAGTTCTGACACTTCAGACACTGAAACATGACAACAGACAATCTGTTCAAGGTTTCTGCTTCTGAAATACTCACACCATTGTACTGACCTACAAAGATAAACCTGAGATTAAGGATGGGTTTGCCAGTTTTTACAGCAGACCACCAGTAAATAGAGTGTCATGAATCCAAGTGGCCAACAAGTGATATAGAAGAGAGGGGAGCAGCAGTGGAATCAATCCAAACTGAAACACCAATAGCAAACCCCACTAGTTCAGAATAAATGATCAAACTCAGAAAAAAAAAATGTATGAGATCTAAAAAAGCCTATAAAAACCAAGAAAAATATAAAATTGTCTTTTTTTAATTAGCCAATACAAAATAAAAAGTTTTTCTTTCCCCTTTCTAAAAACTTTGCTACATCAAGGTCATCAGCAGTTAATGATGCCAGCTCCTCGTACAAGGTGGTCAGTTATACTGGCAGCTCTGGCCAAGTACTACAGACCTCAGGGAAAATGTGTTACTTAGAGAAAGGAAATACTGGTATGGTTACAGTGAAGACTTGCTTTGAAAAGAGTGACAAAATAAGATGACAAATGAAGAAACCACTATTTAAGAAATTTTATAAATAAACAAATCCTCCTTTAAGTCTAGTCCTACTTTTTTTATTCTGGTATGGTAAATATTAGTACTGTAAACCTTCTGAGACATTAATCTGAAAAAACTATTTGTTCTTCTAGCAAAATGACTCTTTCATTGGATTGATCTTCTTTAGAACAACACAGATCTTTCTCCAAGAAACAGGCAGAGAGCAAGGGATCAAAAACAACAGTAAGATAAAGACAAAATTCAGCTGACAATTTTACAGTGCAATGCAGGACTGGATCGTAGTACTTGTTTTACTTATAGCAACATTGAAAAAACTGCTTATATCTTATAAAACATATTGGCAATACTGGACTGCTGAATCTTTAAAAAAAATATTAAAATAAATTATTCAGTTTCTTTACAGCTTCTGCTAAGTGATTCCCTCCATCGGTAGATATTTTCCTCTCCTATGCCATTATCTTTTGCATTTATATTCCCCATCTGAGTAGTTAACTGACTTTTTCTCAAAACACAGAACCAGTCTGATTTGGTATCATGCTGCCAAATTTCTTTCACACAAAAGCCACGTCTCTGTGTGCGTGTGTGTGAGAGAGAGCGAGCAAGCAAGACACACAGAGCATGCACACCATACATCCTCATTAACTGGAGATCTATATAATTAAACAAGAAGGGGTTAAAGCGTATGTTAGCCTATTCTCTTTTCTATCTATTACTTTTTAAAAAGCTTTCATACGTCTTCTTCCTTGTTTCTGAAAGCTAACCATCCCTTCTTCCGTTCAGGAAGGCTGACATTTGACAGCTTAACAAAGCTGACAGGGTTACCCAACAGCCCACCCTCCCTATTCTCAATCCAATTAGACCTCTAATCCTCCAGATGAAAGGCCCAACTACTCACGTTCCTCATGACAACGACAGCTATTGATTATTTGTCACTACAGCTAACACCTTCTCTGTCGAGGCCACTCTGACAGAAGCAAACCTACCAAATTAGACAGCACTTTGTCTGCCCTGGAGGCCAAATGGCACAACAAGTAAAGGCTAATAAATGGTATAAAAATGAACAAATCATAACATTATGACAGGTTGATCGTTGCCAGCAGCTTCACAGCTCAAGCTTGATGCTCTGTTAGACCTGTTCTTTCTCTTTTCTCTTCCACTCTGCTCCAACTTTGACTGAATTAAAGGCCAGAACAATTAAGGCATTTGACCAGCAAAGATAAGCTAGGATAGAAGTATCATCAAGGGACACAAATGTCAATAGCAGACTACCGTTTGTCAATAAAAACATTCCAGAGATGCAAATGTTCATGACTCTGCTCTCCACTAGGCTGTACTGACTCCCTTTTAGAGAGCTCTCCTGAGCCCAGGCAGGAACTCCGGGAAAGTTAACCCCAGAAAACCCAGTTTGAGCTGGGAAGTGTTCTTAGCAGGCAAGTATTCGCATCGTTTCTAGTAGAGTGATACAAACCAGGACTACATAATACAAATTTATCATTATAAATTTTCTTCAATTGTTTCTCAAGAAAAATAGTCTATTTCTAGGACAATCTGCAGTAACTAGTAACACAGGATCTCACAACTCACATCACTCTAAGGCAAACTGAAAAGCAGAAATAACATTTATTATTTTTACAGTAGCTCTACTCAAACACATGCAAGACCAGAGGCACAGTCCCTGAACTGATGCTGTTTAATGCAACAAACGACAGGAAGAGAACATTAAAAAAAATCCCCCCCAAACCCACCACAACCACAGGAAGGCTATTAAAATCATGCAATCACAAGAAAAATGTGAGTAAAAATACACAAGATTCTTGAAACGGTTAAAAAGCAATGAGTACTGCCTCACCATACTTAATCAGTGGATTTTTCAGCTATGCCAAAAAGAATGTATTTTCCAGCAAGGGTTTCCTACCCTTTTGAAAGTACTTACTAATGAAAAAATAATATCAAATCAAATGACATTTAAAATTAAATAAAATAGAAGCTTCTTTAGCTAAAGAAGACACAAGGCATGAGTATCTGCTGTTCTTCTTTGGAAAAATCTACTGTTTAACTAAGGAAAATGTCCCTGTGTACTATGTGGGTAATACAGATACAGGAAACTATATGCAAGCGCAACACTGTATTATTTTAAAAAAATCTAAACACTGTAAAAAGATTTATTCAGTTAAAAAAAAAAAAATCAAGTTGCATGGTATTTGTCCCCAGAGTGTTTTAACCACATAGGTTTACAAAATACTCTCGGGGATGTACACATATTTATTAATTGTTTCAATCAGATGCAGATGATTAAACTCTTTAAAAGATGGGCATTTCAGTAGAGTATTATCACAAAATAGAGCTATTTAAATTAATAGTTTGGCAAACAGATTACCACTGCCTGAAGAAAACCTGAGCCTACAGGACATTTTGGTAATGTCCTGTAACAAATCTCAAGGAAACTAGTGAAAAAACTGAAAAGTTTAAATTGTATATAATAGTTTTAGGAAGAAATTTAAATTATTACAACACTAAAATGTACTCCGAATATAATAACTCACTGCAAAGAGGAGACAAATATTTCAGTTTTAAAATAATGTAGTGTACCATTTCATTTACAGTGATAAAAACCCATTTTTAATACTATTTGGTCCTTTACAAAATGAGACGAGTTCAGCATTCCCAGCCCTGAACCCCCTCAGACCTCTGGTGTCACATCTGTCCCAAACCTTCATACTGGGGAGGGCTGAGCAAACTGATTCCAAACTCTTATTCACACAAAGACACTTAGGTCTATGCTGGCAACAGTGAGATGGTGAATCCACAGTGTTCTCAGGAGCTGTTTGGGTTTTCCAGCATCAAAAATTTCCTTATTGTTTATATTACAAACTGCCTACTTATCCTAGGTTATATTCACTGCTATGGTCCACCCTTATTTTACAGATCCTCTTTTTTTTTTTTTTTTTTTTTTTTTTTAAGGATTCTAGTAACTAAGCAACTAGAGGAAATTTCCCATTTGTGCTGATTGAAATGAAAACTGAACAGACATTTTTTTAAAGTTTATTTTAAAGGAATTTTTTTTTTTTTTTTTTAAACACATACCTGTTTACAGAGGAGAGGAATACATGTCATTCTCCGAATTTAGTTTTACCTAGTTCATTAAAAGTATTCTCATTTGGACTTTTTTTCCCCTCTTTTATAATTTTCAGCACCCCTTTTTTTTTTTAATCTTCAACTACGATGGCCAAACCCCCAATGTTAAACTAGAGGACTAGTTGGTGCCAAGTAGTGATGAAAAAATCACTATTCTTAACGTCTAATTATATCAGCAAAATCTGTAAATGTCTTTGTATAAGAACTAGACTTATTAACTTAATGAGTTGACTCCCTCGTTATTCTTGAGTTTTCTCCTGCAAGACATTTATAATTTTTGGTTTAGGATCACTGTTCTTGGTGAGTGTGAGTTTTTCCATCATTACAGGTCAGAATCAGAAATGACATACTGCTATGTTTTTCAAGTTGTGTTCCAGGAGATATGCCTTTCCAAGAATGGAATCAGACCATCTTTTACACGCAGCGAAAGTTAATCCATTCATCTTCGCAAAAACCTTCGACATAATTATTCTTGAAATTAGGTTTGTAACCCTCACAATTAAAACTAAATCCTTCAAAAGTCATCAACTTCCAAGACAGCAACTTCAAGTCATCAACTGCCCCAAGGTACTAGACATCACCACTTCATGTGCATGTAGAAGAGAAGGCACTAAGCTTGGTTCACCTCTCTCCACGCAGATACATCCTGCCATGCAGTATTTGCCTAAACATGCCACAAGTGCTCCTGCTGCAAATCCTCTCTTTCAACCTCCCCCATTCTCATTCAGCTTTTGCTTCTACTACTCTAAATGGGGAAAAATAGTATGATGAGTGGATGTAGATAGAAGCGTTCTGACTACGTCGGGGTAGAGAGCAAATCCATCAGATAGTTACGGTACACTGGACTTTAGTGCCTCAGCCTCAGCTTTATTTGTTCTCTTCCACAACTCAATCCTACCCAAAGACGGTAACAGACACTACGTTTTTAGCTTTGCCGTGCTGTGATTGCTTTGATCAAAATGACTGCAGCAAAGTAGGTATATTCAGGGAGGTAGCCACAATAATTTAAAAGTCAATCTTACACGTGCCATAGCCCACAGACATTCATACCATATTTATCAGTGTAGGCTGTATGGAAACAGAGTCTGATCTTTAGCTACTCTGAAATTCTGATCTTGAACTTGAAGTCAACAGAACTAAAACATGTAAATTTTTGCAGAACTTTGTCTTAAAATGTGATTTCACACTAACATAAAAACCAGTGAGAAATCAGACTCAGATGCCTTAGTATCCGCTATGCAACTGAAACCTGACTTGTAGAACAGCATTTCCAGTTTTATCTTCAGCAGACAAAAGAACTGGCTGGATTTTAAACCTCAGTTTGTCAGTAGAGACAGGTGATCAGTGGATACCAAATGACTTAATACTTAACAAGCAACCAAGAATGTGCATGTGCTTGCCTTGTTACAAGGCATGACGAAGTGTGCAAGCTGAAAATGTATTGTCTGAAAATATAAGAATCACATACTGGTCTTGGAAAGTAGTGCCCAAATCCAGCTCTCCCTGCCAACAAAACGGTTGTCAAGCTTTCTGTTGCAATGATGCTGCTCTGTAAGGTTTATTGTAACTGACAGGAAAAGCCTTCCCTCTCCTTCACATCTGTGATGAGCTAATGAATCAAGATATAGAATTTACGAAGTTGAAGAATATACAAGAGAGTGTTCTGGCCATTCTCATTATATCTAGTGTTGTTTGATTCTCAGACCAATAATTTTTCTCTCTAGCGACATGCAAAAGAGCTTACCTAACACTGGTCTCCACAAGATGTAGTAGTGTTTCTTGTGTACGATCATGTTCCAAGCACGTTTCAGTGGAGAAATTGTGGAACTTAAGATGTTCTGGAGCTACCTTGGAATGATGAGTTTCGTAAGAGGAGATGAATACTTTAATTTCAAGATCACCTTTTCATACTCTAGTATTTTGCTCACTCATGACTAAATCAAAACAGGTTAATGTAGAGACAAATGGAAGTATTAATGAAATCTAAAGAACAGTCTGAAACAGAATTAAAAAGACATACAAAGTCCCAAAAGAAAGTCACAGCTGCTATTTATCACACATAAGCAACCTTCAAAAGGGTTCCCTTGTCCTCCCTCAACTCAAATGGGATGCCTCTAAATTCTTACTTAAGGTTTTAAGAATATTTTACATTATGTCAGAGTTCATTTAGGAACTTCCAGCCCTGCAATGTCTCCACATGCTTTAATACACTTCCTCAGTGGTGACCGTGGAACTTTCTGGAGGGCTATATTGTAAATCAGATATCTGTAACGTAAGCTTTTTCTTCCTAAATGTTTCCTGTAGTTATTTTTAACCATTTCAACAAGGCTTACAGCACAGATCAACAGTAGTATTGTTATATTACCCTGTAAATACTAGTCTGTACAATAGAGATATGAAAACCTTGGTGGTCTAGGAAAGGAATGAGAAAAAATATAAACTACAAGTCAACAGTACAGAAGATGACAAAACAGAAGAGAAAGTGCAAGCTAAGCTGTTTGGAGACTGATACTCAAGCCGCATGTGCAATATCTATGCAAAAGTACTAATTTTTTTTTTAATATGCATTATTATTTCGAGGGAAATAATGAATATGCATGTAATCGGGTATATAAGCTCTGGCTGGGGCAGTGTACGGGGTGTGAGATTTGGGGAAGATATACCCCTCGCACCTGGCACTGATAAGAAAATGCCTGCCTCTTAATGCTACACTGGTGTTACGGAGTTTTTCCCCCAAATTTTTGATAACAGTATCAGTACAACCAGTAGTGAAAAGCACTTCACAGCATGAGAACCTGTGCTAAACAGGCAGGAAACGAATTGTTATGTTGTAGAGTTCATTTTCAGTCGACTCCCTGAACGGCGAGCAGTTCTGGAGTTGTGAAAAGCGGTCAGCGAAGGCCATGGGCAGGACCAACCCTTTGGTAGCTAGATCAGCTTATTTGTAAGGCTGTGTTCACTAGAGAGAACCCTTTGTTCAGGAAAGCAAAGCAAAGATTTTTATCACAGTTATCGTCTATGACTTAAACACAGAGAAAACTATAGTCTTGGATGTAAAAAAATCACCTCTTCTGGCTGGTCAGGCAACATTGCTGTTTCACACCTGGATTTGTTCAGATTTTTCACATTTAGTCAAATTTTACGTTCACATAAAAGTATGGCAGAATGAATGTAAAGCTCATTCACACTTCATGAACCTATTCACAGAAAATTAGTATTATTCATTATGAGCTCTCACTTAAGACAGATCATCACAAGAGGTTACCAGCCTAGGGAAAAAAGAACATGAACTGACCACCATCATCTCTGATGAAGACACCATGGTTATTTACTTTCATGATACAGATCGTGAAAGAAAGTTAGAAGCACATGTGCTCTTTCATTTAGTTTAAATAATGCCTTATGAATGATGTGAGAGACTACAGCTCCAGGAAATGCATCCTGACAAAAGTAATGACGGAAAAATGAATTTTGCCAGGCAAGTTTTATTCAGGAGCTTTTAATACAAACAATTTTTAATTGGATAAGAAAGGGGAAATTACATTCTCATTTTGGGGCTTTTAGACTACCTTGACTGTACTCATTAGAGAATTCTTGGGAATAAGCTTTCATAAAATAAGTGAAGACTGCTTTCTGATTCTGATTTTCTGTCTTATACTTGCCACAGTCTGTCTTTTCTTACTTTCTCCTTCACCTGCATGGTTACTACTAAATATACAGGAGCAACCATTTTTTATAGGTTAAGAAAAATTACAATTGAAGATCATTAAAATACACCCTTCTAATATATGTAGAATTCCTAACTGCATGCTGACTATATTGCCATTTATCAATAATTGTGTCAGCAAAAAATTAATATAAGCTACAGAACATTTAATGCTTCTAGATAACGAAAGCCACATTTTCCCACCGGGGTGGTATTAATCTTCCTGAAGCCAAAATTGTAATCCTCCTGACAGTTAAGCATCCTGATAGATTATTTTAAGTGCATATTATTAGCATCCAACAACAAAACTATTGAATTTTTTCTTCTATCCCTGTTAACACAAAAGGCTGTTCCTGGGGTATTCATTGCAATTGTTATTTCCCCAGAGTAAAGAGATCACTAATAAGTGAGCATCTTCTGTAACAAACTCTGGAAGAAGCAGACCTATTTTTTTGCCTACTTTAGACTGGAATTACTTAATGAAAGATAAATGAAAAAATCATATACAGGTAATGTGGCTACATAGAAACACTTCTATTCAGAAGTATCACTTGTGGGAGTTTAAGCAAATTGCTACTAGAATGCTTACCAGTGAAAATGAACATCTGTAGTTAAACTGCAATCCCAGTACTCATATGTCTCCACAGTGTGTTTATTTCACAATAATCTAAATCCTACCAGCTTAAATGATCAGTACGCACAGAATAATACAATTTCTCAGTATGAAATCACTGGCAAATTACGCTAATTATTTTACTTCTGTTGCAGTC
>NW_010402189.1:17777-18013 GCF_000710305.1 Buceros rhinoceros silvestris
CCCAGTAAATTACACCCATGTTCATTAAGTCACAACTGTCCTCTGAAACTCTTACGGCAATATTCACGGTTTGGGGGGGTCTTTTTTGTTTGATTGGTTTTTAATTTAATCTTTAGTTAATGACTTGACTCTCCTTTTTTCTTTTTTTTAAAGGGTGAACCCTTTCAGAATTGCTTGGGCAGCCTATCCATTTAACAAGCGAGACCAAAACACTCTACCTTTATAGCAGATCGGAA
>NW_010402189.1:18130-20811 GCF_000710305.1 Buceros rhinoceros silvestris
CGGAAGATAAACCAAGAAGAAAAACGAATTAACTTCATTTACATGGCCTCTGCCTACTGAAACATCTCCATCATAAGGCTGATGAAGGACAGGTACTACAAAAGATCCTGTCACTGAAGATTTGAAAAAGATGACTTGCTGAAAAATGTACGCCATGGGTGAGAGTCATTTGTCACAATTTAGACATCGACGACATCAAAACCTTCATCAGCCAGTTGCCTGAACGGATGACTGAACTAGTCACTCATCTCTGCTAGGTACTAGCTAGATGCTCATCTATGCTTTAGGGGGAACGAACGGCACCCTAAAGTGCATTAACTTTAAAAGTGATCTAGATGACTAGCTCAGATGTTGATGTCTGCAATGTAAATTTTTACAGCTACATGACATTATTCCCACCCTACCATCCCACATTGTATTGTAGCATGTTTTGAATCTTTTCCATCAAGAGAAAAGATATATGTTCCATTTAAGCAAAGAGTTTAATTTTCTAGCTTCTTATTCAGGCTAAGAATCTTTTGTAGACCAGAGGTGTAAAGCTTAAAAGTTGCAACACAAAGGATGTTTATCACCAAATGAATGACTTACCATTAAGAACATAATTATTATCATTAAGCAACCACTCATCAAAGGTTATCATATCAATGTATAAACACAGTTGTTTTCAAAAAGCACTGATATTTCGAGTCATATTAACACCTGAAGTTTCTGACCCTACCTTATTAAATTGAGGAAACTTCTGCAAAGAAGGATGTGAAAACACTTATACTTAATCTGCTATCAAAGAAGATGGCCAGGTGGACCGCTAAGTAAAGGAATATCCTAACTTGTACTTCTTGCAAATAGTCCAGAATGTCATTAACGAGGTCTGAGACAGAGAGATTTCAACAACCCTTTGTCGAGAACACGATACATCTTTCCAAGTAACTATTGCTTTGTAGACACGCGCCAGTGACAAAAGCCATTTGCATGGCAACATAAGGATGACTTTGAGTTGAGACCTCAGTTTCATCATTAACTGGTAAAGATGACCTAGATATTTAAACTGCATTAGGCAGGGTTACTGAAATCATCACATCACCTCCCTTTTTACCTATGTTGAAACTTTTGGAACTGAAAGGAACTGCACATTGACTAGCACGGGTCAGTCTAGCATAGCTATGCTATCGGAAATATTTTTAATAGAGTCTATGAACAGCATTTACATAAGTGCAGAAATTTGTATATTGTTTATTGATATCCAAAGCAAAACAGAGCTATTTTGACAACTCACAGTTCTGAAACATGGCTTCTAGGACACTTGTGGGACAACAAGCAAAAGCACTTGAGTGCACCAGAGTACTGGGCAGGAGATCAACTACATAATTGCCAGTAAAAAAGTAACTTCTTAGAAAGGAGTTAGAGATGTTATTAAGAAAAGATGAAGGATTAAGGAATTACTGTGAGACTATCACATAAGATAATGTTTTGTATGACCACGTGTAATTAATCTTTGCCTGTAATTTCAGAAGAACTCTGTACAATCAACAAATGATAATTTTAATTTCAAACATCAGATGTGTTTGTTAGCATTTTGAAGGACTTGAAATAAAATCCTCAAAAAATAAAATCCTTATGCAACAGTAATAACCAGCAGGACAGGAGCAAAAGTTGCCTGTTATTCTGCAGACAATAGCTGTAAGTATAATACTTGCAGAGAGGTGGAAATTAAAAAGAAAAAGAAAATATGATAGAGAGCTGGTATGTACATATGTGTAGCTACACACACACTCACCAAGTACAGGCAGGATTGTAAATCATCCAGAAGCTAGCTATGCAAGTGTTCATTTAAATCCTATCCAACCAGAAATCCATCCTAGAGAAGAAAGGCAATTAGAATCCCAATACATTTTACTTAATACTGACGATTTAGGAATTCAGGGCTATGCCACATTTCTGAATGTTTGTTCTGCAACAGGAATTAAAAGAGAAAAACATACAAGCTATTTTACTAGGACTGAAAGACATGAAGTGGTGGTTCTTTTACCAGAGAAGTCTCCAGACAGAACAACGGGAATAGCTTTACCTCAAGTGAGCAGGCATTTCTACCAATACCTTAGCAGCGTTATCTAATGCTGGAGAGAAAATAAAGATGACAATTGGTTGCAGTTAGCTGATACTGAGGGAAAATTCATTGCAACCTGCAGAGAATGAAACCAATTTTTCTTCTGATAACCAGGATTACTAACGGGTCGAGAGTCACCATTTTGAATCTAAACACATGAATAAGGACATTCAGCTTCCTTTTGTCCAAGGTGGCTGTGACTACAAATGGAGATTTAGATAATCAGTAAACTTCGTTTTGATGAAGCATAGGATAGTGACTGACTCATGTGCTTTAAAACAATAAAAACTATATACTGACTCTGCTAAATGTGTAGATTCATGATTAACCAACACTTTCAGTAAAACTTTGGAAATGGATGATCTCATAGCAATTTTTTTTCTGTCTGTAAGTCAACTTTTAGTATTGGTTACTGAGAATTTTTTTTTATTTTTGTAAAAAAACATTAGAATATAACCCAAAAGTAACACAGAGGAATAAGAAGAATGCAAAACATCATATAACAGCCAAAACTGCATGGAACACGAAATTGTCTGGAATTTTAATTTTATACATATTTTATAAATCTATATATATA
>NW_010402190.1:0-400 GCF_000710305.1 Buceros rhinoceros silvestris
GCGCGCCCCCCGTGCCCCCCCCCCGCCACGGAGGGTCCAACGAGAGGCTTGGGGACACCCATCCGTGGGCTCACTGACGCCCTGCTCTGCTTCCAGCTTTGCGTCGTGCTCTGGAGGGGGGTCCACAGGCTGGGGGCTACCCTGAAGCACCTGAACAGTGAGTGAGGGGATCTTGGGGCTGGGCTGGGGCAGGAGGGGTCTGGCCAGGCTGGTCTGGGGGCTCTGCAGGACCCCACTGCAGGGCTCTGGCCCCGTGTCGGCAGAGCTGGTGCTATGGGAGGGGGCTGGTGGCCCGACTGCCCCTGAGCATCCCCGTGTCCCTGCAGTGTCCACCCAGCTGGACTCTTTCGCTGCCATCGACTACTCCCTGGTGGGGCAGCCGGCCATCGCGGCGGGGCAC
>NW_010402190.1:594-997 GCF_000710305.1 Buceros rhinoceros silvestris
CACAGGGGAGCTGGGCCGAGTACCACATCTGTCCATCCATGCATCCGTCCATCCATCCGTCTATCCTTCCATCCATCTGCTTGTGCAGGGGGAGTTCTTCACGGTGGGCAAGTTCCAGCAGAGCCCCTCCTTGGCGCTGCCGGCGGTGTTGCCCGCAGCGCTGCCCACGGCACTGCCCGGGGCACAGGAGCCCATGCTGCTGGTGGCCATCACTGAGTTCGTCGCCAACTCAGCCGCCTTCACGTACTTCACGGCCGGGGCCCTGCGCAGGAACATCTCCAGAAACATGGTAGGGATGGCTCTGGAGCGGCTCTGCCCCCACTGGGGTCTCGCTGGGGTGTCCCCGCACCCGCCCGTGCATTGTGGCCCCAGCACCCTGACCACTCCGCTGCCTTCCAGCTCC
>NW_010402190.1:1182-1573 GCF_000710305.1 Buceros rhinoceros silvestris
GACCAAGAGTATGGCGTTCTTCTCGCCACGGGTGGGTGCCGGTGGGAGGGGACGCAGACGGGACACCCGGGTGGACAGGACGCAGGAGGGATGGGACATGGGATGGAACCAGGTAGGATGGGATGCAGGAGGGACAGGACAGGGGATGAGAAGCAGGAGAGGTGGGACATGAGTGGGAATGGACATGGGATGGGATGCAGGAGGGATGGGACACGAATGGCACGGGGGTGGAAGGAGGTGGAGGAGGGACAGGACGGGGAACGGGATGCAGGAGTTCCCGCTCCAGCTGAGGACCAAGAGTATGGCGGTCTTCTCGCCACGGGTGGGTGCCGGTGGGAGGGGACGCAGACGGGACACCGGGTAGGACAGGACGCAGGAGGGATGGGACATG
>NW_010402191.1:0-6643 GCF_000710305.1 Buceros rhinoceros silvestris
AGGCAGAGAGGGGCTGGGGTGAGGGATGTGGCGGGGAGGGTCAGGACCCCGGGAATAATGCAGGTTTCCAAGGAGGGCCTTTCTCAGAGTCATCTGCATGTGGAAATAAGGAGGAGCTGCTTTGCATTTAGCGCTGGGGGCACGGCGGAGGTCCCGGGGGAACAAACCGGAGCGAATGGTCCATGGATCCCTGATCAGAGTCAGGACAATATCTTTGGGGTTCCCACTCCCCGGCTGTGAGCTGTGGGGCTCTGGCGACAAAGGCTCTTCTGCAGCTGCCCTGGCTGCCCACCACGGCCAGGCTGAGGCTGCAGCTTCTTCTCTTGCTGCATCCCTGAGCATAAACCGTCCAGCAGCACTGAGCAAGGCAGTGGGTGCAGCCGAGCCCCCGAGCCGTCGTGTCACCCCCGGTTAGATCAGAGCAGAGCCGCCTCCTCCCCGGGCTGCATTCTCCGCCGCTTCCCAGGACGCTGCTGGAGACGACACACCACAGCCCCAGTGTCCGTCTGCAGGAAACGAGTCAGTAAGTATCTCCGGAGTGGGTGAGGTGAGCGTGCCCGAGGGCTCCCGCCACTGCCCAACGGTGGCATTGCTCTGTCCCGCACTCGGGACAGGGCGAGGAGCAGAGCCTCGTCCTGCCCACCCCAAAGGATGGTCCCGCTCCTTCACTGGGAGTTTCCTCAGAAAAGGGTCTCCCCGTGAGGCGGTGCCTGTGCCGGCAGCGTGAGGCCCATGCAGGGGCGTGGTGCTGGCCGTCAGCCCACGGGTCTGAGTCCCACCCGGGACAGGGTCAAGCTGGGCAGGCAGCAAGGGGGGCAGCAAGGGGGACAGCGAGGGGGACAGCAGCTCCTTGGGGATGGGCGATGGGTGATGGGCAGTGGATGGAGGGCAGTGGGTGATGAGCGATGGGCAATGGGCAGTGGGTGATGGGCGATGGGTGATGGGCAGTGGCTGGTGGGTGGTGGATGATGGGTGATGGGCGATGGGTGATGGGCGATGGGTGATGGGCAGTGGGTGATGGGTGGTAGATGATGGGTGATGGGCGATGGGTGATGGGCAGTGGGTGATGGGCGGGGGCTCTGCTGCTTGCCAGCTCTGGGAACAGGGAGCCGAGCGGCTTTTGCCACTTCCAAGTCTGAATAAAGCAGCAACTTTCCAAAGGCTGTTGCTTTGCTCGCCTTGATCTCTTCTGCTCTCCCACCGTTCTCTGGGCGTTCTCCAGATGCTCGTTATGTGCAATTGCTTTTATTCTAAGGGGCCTGAGATACAATAAATAGATTAATATTTTCTTTTGTTATTACATCTTTGTTTTTCCTGAATCAGTTGCAAGAGTCATTTTAAAGGGAGAAAACTAATTATTGGGGGTTTGGTTCCCCAATTTACACGGCCATCTGCGGTGTAGCCTTGTACTCTGATTTCATGCTGAAATCCTTCCTTGTCACTGCGAGAGGATGATCTGCAGAGCGGCACTGCCGCAGTGCAGGGTCTCTGCCTGTCCCCCGCAGTGGGTTTGCCGCAGGGGCTATGTGGACCGGGAGCGTGTCCCACCCCATGGTCCCTCTGTGCTGGGCTGAATTGGAAATAATTCTACCGACGAAGGGACCAACATGTACATGTGCGTGCACGTATGTGATGGCTGGAGAAGACCCTTGGGTGGCTCCTGAGTGGTGGGAAGGGCTGTGCCACCTGTGTGGCTCCCTGGGACCTGCCTGCCCAGTAAGACCCATTTCCCCACTGGCACCAGCTGCTGCAACCCTGTGACTCTGCTGGAGGAGATGGTGCTGGCACCAAGGCTCTGGCATCCCGCAGCGTGAGCCCAGGCGTGTCTAGGAAAGGGGCTGGATGTTTTCATGGAAATGCAGCTGAGATTTCATGGGTTTATGATGGGTTGAAATTCCAGATTCAACACTTTTGTCATGGAGCTTTGGCCAGTGAAATCCCAGCGAGCACACGCTGGGTGCCACCCCGTGCCTGCTCCTGCCCGGGCTGGGCTCCTCTCGTGTGCGCAGGGGAGTTCACCCAGATTTCTTGAGGTCACCCCGTTAGAAACAGGCTCTGAGCACTCACTGGGGTCCCCAAAGCAGCCACCCTGTGGGGCGAGCGCTGGTGGCCCTGCACAGCCCAGCAAGCGGGACCTGTCCCAGGGCTCCACGCAGCGGATTGCACAGCAACAGAGGGACAGTTGTTTTGGAACCTCCTTCATGGCAGGCAGCGACGGGACGGGAAAGGCTCTTCCTCCCGCCAGGACCCCAACGTCTTTGTGATTTCATGGGAACTTGTAGGAGACGAGGGTGAGTTTCCCACAGCTCTGGGAAGAGGAGCACAGGGTTCACAGGGCTTGGCAGGAGAGCGGGTTCCACAGTCCCCGGGCGTGCGGTCAGCCAGGCTCTGCTCCCCGAGAGGAGCCTGCCTGCACGGGGGAAATCGAGGCTCATTGCAGAGATGCTAAAGAAGAGCAGATGCTGCACACGTCGGCGTGAGGATGAAGTCCTGTTAGAACCATGCTGGAGCAGCAGCACCAGCAGCGAGCCCGAGGAAACCTCTGCAGCTTGCCTGTACCCTGTACCTCGGGTCTCCTTGTTCAGAGCTGGTGTGGACGAACGCCCTTGGGGCAGGCTGTGGGGCAGGCAGAGCCCACCCGAGCAGGGCAGGGGAGCTGCGCTGCCTGGGGCTAAGGGCTCGCCTGCCAGCCAGCCCCCACCCTGCTGCGTGGCTGCAGGATAAAAAAAAAACAAGCTAAAAGGGGAAGGCGAATATGTTCTGGTGGCTGGTGTTGCTGGACGTTGAGGCAGTGTGGTGGAGCCCAGTTACACCTCCCTGTTACACCTTCTGTGGGCTTTTTTTATCTGCACCCCCCTCCAGTTTATTTTTTCCATCCTTGTTTTCATTTTCTAACATCCCAAGCGATTTCTTTTTTACGTGATTAAAATCCCTTGTGAACTTACAGCCTGGAGTTTTCCGCGTTGCTGGGAGCTGCGTGGGAGCCAGAGGCAGGTGATGCTCCATCTCCCACCCCAGCAGCCCTTTCTCTCGCACACTCCGGGGCGGAAAAAATTCAGTCTCCACTTGGACTCTATTTATTGCCACCGTGTGAGACTGATTAGGGGTGACACAGCTCACACGAGTCCAGGTAATGCCTCATACGGTAGCAAGTGACCCAGAAACATCCTGGAAAAGTGCAGCCAAGGAAATAGCCCCTTGGAGTAAGTCAGGGTGTTTGCAGGCATTAGCTGTCTCCTCCGTGATGGGGGAGAGCAGGATTGCTGCTTCCCGGCAGTTTGGTCTTAGGCAACGTCAGCGACTGCGAGTGGTCACAGGCAGCCTGGTGGAGCAGATCTGTGGAGAAGTCTGAAATATTTTTTCATGTCTGCAGGAAGCTGGCATTTTGGTTTAGTTGTTTGATAGTATTTAAACGATGATGCTGTTAAACAGCCGTGGGTTTTCTTTGCCTCAGTGACAGGGCTCCTTCCCGCGGTTTTAATTGTCAATAGAAGTTAAAGGCTGGTGCCAGAGGAGATGGGGAGGGGGCACAGTGGGGGGCTGGTTCGCCCATGCTGTGGTGTGGCACACACAGAGCTCGCTGAGCCCCAGCGCTGCGGTAACACTCGCTTTAACACACATCCTAACGCTCAGTTTTACGCGCATCCTCGCCGCGCGCAGGAGGTTGGAGACAAGGAGCCAGTCCAGGAGCTGGAGGTACCCGCAAACACTCGCTGCCGGATGGAGGCTCCAAGCCGGCTCCTCTGGCAGAAAGAGGAAACTGCAGCCCCTGCCGCCTGTTCCCACCAGGATGGTGCTTCTTCCCTCCTTTTGGTGAACTTGGCGATGAGCTGTCCGTGGAAATCGCTCTGTACAGTTTACACCCCATCAGCAGGCACAGCAGACGGGTTTGTGTTGCATTAACAGTGAGTGGTGGGTCAAAGTTTGTCTGTGTCAACACATCCACCCGTGTCAACACTCCAACAGCAGACGCTGCTACAGCCAGCCATGTGCAAAAGAAGGGCATTTTGTGCTGGTTACAGAAACTCACAGCTTTTGGTTGGAGTTTAAAGGCTTCTCCGCAAGTGCCCTAGTGAGGGTTATGGAGCTGGAGGGTCCCCGACAGGTTTGGGTGCAGGACTCTGAAGCTGGTTTCTCACAAATGTCTGCACTGCAACCCTGCGGTGGTGGAGTTGCCGGCTGCCACAGCACCGTGCTGTATCACTGCGCCGTAGCACCCTGCCACAGCTCCGTGCCATAGCCCTGTGCCATAGTGCAGTGCCGTGACATGGCAGCTCTGCCCCATCCGGCCAGCCCTGCCCTCCAGAGTGACGGTGACCACATGCTGCACATGTGCTGGTGCAGGCATGAGCCTCTGCTCAGCACACAGCCAGCTGCTTTTGTGGCATCCCAAGGGACACAGAGAACCTTGGTGAGACGGGCAGCATTGGGCAGACCACAGATCTGATTTTGCACCATCAACGCTGCACCGCAGAGAGTAACGAGATGGAGATGAGTACAAACGTCTCCACTTGAAATCCAGAGAGGTTCAGTTCCTTTTCACCATGCTGTCACACTATTGCACGTGATCCTCTTCAGACAAAGCCTGCTCGGAGCACAGGGACACCTGGGGCTTGCTCCTCCTGTGAGGGCTGAAGCAGGGGTGTTCTGGGCATTTGCATTTCCAATGGAGGATGTTCTTATACCCTCTGCAGTCAGGGATGGTCTTTCTAGAGGCAGCGTGTGCTGGTCATGGCAGCATTTGGCTCAGCAGACACAGTAAACATCGTATTTTTAAGAAATGGAACTGCAGGGCTTGGCAGCGCCTGTCCACAACAGCCGCGCCGTGTGTCAGATCGGCTGACATGTTTTGACGGTCGGTGCGGAGCACTGCAACGCTCCCAGTGACCGACAGGCTTCTGCCGGCCCTCTGGAAACGGGGCTGCCGGCCACAGGCGGCAAGAGGAGAGCTGGGGCCAGGAGCAGCTCCTCAGCCACGGCCCCATGGGCAGGCGGCTCCGAGCGAGGGGCGTCTGCAGAGGATTGCTGTTAGCTCGGAGGAACTGGTACGCAGCAGCACCAGCAATCTTCTGAACTACATCTCTGAATCATCGCTGCACATGTCTTGTTTCTATAAAAAGAAACCAAGGACAGATTTGAGATTGTCAATGTCTTCTTTGTCCGGCTGAAATCAAAGGTTTTTCCAGTCCTTGCTGTCTATGCTAGAGAGGAGGAATGTATGGGGTTCCTAACGACTGGGCCTTCGCTTCTTATCTCTAACCAACACGGTGTAAAATCAGAGTGCAGGGTTTACATGTGTGACCCAGAGGCAAGGGTCTCATTGTACTCATGAGGCTTGGATGCTTCTGAAATCCCACCTGAACCCCTTCCACCGCGCGCAGGGATAAGACGCCAATTGGCATTAGACAGGACCTCTCACTTCGGCTGAGGCTCCCAGCAAACACAACGTGGGACCTGGGTGGTTCTACCTGAGATGGCTGGAAACCCGGCTGGTTTCACAGACAGCAACAGCAGGGTGACCTGCAAGGGGCAGAGGAGGGAGCAGAGGAGCAGTGATGAACGCTCAGCTCCGACTCCCTCTGAAGGATCAGGCCCAGTGAGGAGGGGGCTAGGGCTGCCCCAGACCGGACTTGCCTGGTGCAGTCTGTTGGACTGGGGACAGTGTCACCCCACCAAGTGAGGGCAGGGTGACTGTGACGTCCTCCCATGCTGCACTCCCTGGCACTGCCTCGCTCACCGGGTGCTGTGGGCGACGCGCCTCAGATTGCTTGGAGAAGGCATCTACAGACAAAATCCACAGTGGTGCGCTGGGAAAAATGCATGAGGGCTCTTCTCAGGGCAGTGTGGCTCTCGAAATGGGGGCAGAATGGAACACCCCTGTGTGCTGTGCTCCCTCCTACCCTCCCGCTCCCCCTCTCCTGCTCTGGCTGGATTGCACTGCCTGCAGCCGGGGCGCTCCGGCCGCTCTGAGCTGGGGCTTCAGCCTCTGCTCCTCTTGCAAATTCTGCGGGACAAGCCAACATCTGCCCCTTAGGAAGTGATGACAAACCAGTCCACTTGGGGTGATTAATTGACATCTTAAATTAATCGCGAGCACTCCTCTTACCGCTGTGACTCAAGATATTAACTGTTCCACCAGTCGCATGAGAAAGACCAGAGACCCTTACAAAGCGCATTTGTCAAGCAGTCACTTACGAGCCATTGTGGTGGCTGAAAAAAGGTCAAGTGACTTTGTTGTTGTTAAGTAGGGAGCGGAGCGAAGCTCCTGATAGTTCCTCGGTGTTTCGTGTGCCAGTTAGGTACTGGTAGTTGGCAGCAGCTGTGCCCTCGAACCGATGGTTCTTCCTGGGGTGGGGAGCGCCGGTGTGCTGAGCGGCGCGGTGCTGCAGCCGGGGCTTTGAGAGAACAGGAGCCAGGGGAGGGAAAGGTGGATCCCGGGGAGCTGGCGCTGCTCTGTGGCAGTGAGGAGGAGGTGGCCGTGCCCGGTAAGAAGCGAGTTTGTGCCGATTTGAAAATTTAAAAATCAGTAGATGAGTCCAAATGCGATTTGCATGGAGGTTAATGCAGGGAGGTGAGGCAGCGCCGGGGGTCGGTGCAGGGGCTGCTCGTGTCCCTGCTGCGGGGATGGCGAACAGCCGGGGCC
>NW_010402192.1:0-341 GCF_000710305.1 Buceros rhinoceros silvestris
CGTCTATTAAACACAATCAGTGGGTTGGGGGTGGCATCGGAGCGGAGTGGGGCGAGCCCGGTTGAGGGGTGAAAGCCGGTCACCGACTGGCGTGTGCCCAGCGGGGGTCGGGAGGGGGGCCGCCAGCACATGACAGCGGTCGATGCGCCGCGCAGCTATCCCGTGTTTACACGGGGGCAGTTGCGTTTCACCGCGGAGACAGGACGCTGTGGTGCTTGACAAGAGCGCCCTGTGTGAAAGCTGCTTCCACCTGCCCAGTGCAGCATCTGCAACGCGACTGCAGCACCAGGGACAGGCTCACCGAGGAGGCTTCCTCCCTGTTTCCACCCTGTGGCTGGCCT
>NW_010402192.1:562-877 GCF_000710305.1 Buceros rhinoceros silvestris
CCACCGACCCGGAGCTATTTTTAATAACACAAGCAATCAATGAAGCATGTGCCCGGATCCCGGGGACAGCTGAAAGGCTCCCTGAGCTTTTCCTCCGGGAAATGATCCGGAACAACGGCCTCCCCCTAGTGATAGGATGCAGGATAATCCACACTTTAGGGAAGGCGCGGCGGGGTGGGGGGGGAACGTCCCGGTTCGTTTTCCTCAGGTCTTCACTCCATAAACTTTTGAGGGCTTTGCTCCTCTATCCCCCGTGAAAAGGGGCAGCGGCGCTTTACTGTTCGTCCCAGCCCCTCACACACCCGCAGCGAGGTT
>NW_010402193.1:0-3853 GCF_000710305.1 Buceros rhinoceros silvestris
GTTCCTCTCATCTTGTAGCTTGTTCCTTGGGAGAAGAGACCAGTGTCTGCTGTCCCAGGGACTTCTGTGTTACCTGCAGGCTTTACCCCTCCAGTTTTCATGCCCTTGACACAAAAGGCAACTCAGGAAGAACAAAGATGCCAGCCAAGAGCCCACCAGCAGCCCTCCAGCTGCCCGTGAGCAGCTCATCTTGCAGCTTGACCAAGGGCCAGGTTTTAATCAGCTCGACGCCCTGTTAGTTCCAGATAACGCGAGGCAGGGCTGGTCAGCAGTGGAAACACCACGAGGCAGTCAGATGCCAAGGAGATGTCCAACGCTGTGCTCCCCACCCCTCTCTCAGCCAGCCAAAGCCTCCTTCCCTCGATGGCTGGCTATTCCCTGTGGGAAAGCCGGGGGCAGGTGGTGGGGCGGGTGTTTGGCAGCTTGGAGCATCACCTGCTAGAAAGGCAAGAGCGCTTTGCCCTGCTCCGGGCTCGGCTTTGCCGTCCAAATGGTGCCAGCTGGGGAGAGGAGCTCCTCTGCGGCCATGACCTGGGCCTCCCAGCACGTTCAAGAGCAAAAAGTTGCTCTTCAAGAGCAGAAACAGGACCAACCCAAATCCCAGTGCAAACCAGTCTCTAGCCCATCAATCATTAACCCCTTCCTGGGGGAGCTTTCCCTGCCCAAAGCCATTTAACTGGGACTATGGCAGCACTGCTCGTTAGTCACAATTATATTTAAGTTCAGAAATGTGCTTTGCAGAATGCCCCGGGAGAAGCGTCGCTCCCCTCAGCAGAGCCCCTGTTGCTGGGCAAACCACTCTCAACCCAGGATAAACCTGGCGGTGCAATCCTGAACTTTCCTCTCCTCAGGCACTGTGGGGGATTTCCATGTCAGCTGAGCATTTTCCCCACACTTTCCCTAAACTTTATCTACAATGTAAGTCACGCTCAAGTCACAGGCTGAGCTATCACCTCCTCTCCTTCCTCTCAAAACTCTTCCTGCAGATACTGCCCAACATCAGCCAACAAAGATATGTTCTGGCCCAAGAATTTTTTCCAGCTAAGAGAGACATTTCACCAGCCAACCAGCTCCTCCACCGCAGGAGTTGGCTATTTTTAGCAGTGGGGAGATTCGAAGAGGCTCTGTGCATTTGCTGGAGAAGGTACAGGCAACGGTGTCTGCTGTAGCCAAACCCCACCTCCTCCTGCCAGCCCACCTTGAGAGCTTTGCTTTGGTGAGACCCAAGACTATCTCAAGCCACCTTTCCCCACCATCTCAAGTGTCTCCTTCCCCAGGGACACACCCGGAGCGTGGCCACTGGTTTGTCTTCTAGGAAAAGAGGTTGGTTCAACAGGCACAGGCTGGTGTCACATCTCTCCAGCCTCACCCAGTCTTCTTGGAGCCGCTCCTTAGGGTGACCCAAGGCCTTACCTGGTATTTATCTGGGTCGGCCCCTCCAGCCTGAGCAACAAAGAGCCCGGAGCCATCTTCCAGTTCCATCTCATCCGGAGAGCGCTCAAAGTGGACCCGCTCGTGCTCCTCACAGTCCAGGTAGAGGACGACTTCATCCTCCTCCACACTGATGGCAAAGCGTGTCCACTGGTTGAGCAAGGTGGGCACAGTGAAGGTGGCTGCCATATACGAACTTGGTGAGCCCGGCTCCGTGTAGTAGAAGATGATCTGCTGCTGGCCCGCCCGCAGCTCCGAGAGCTTGACACCCACATAGATGATGCTCTGCGAGGAGTCCGTGATGGCAAAGAGCACACCGGCCCGGGGGGTGGTGGGCTGGATGTGGAATAGGATGGAGAAGTCCCGGTAGAAAGGGCTCGGCAGGTGGTACCGGGCCACCTGGCCCGTGTTGGAGTTGGGGCCAAAGACATAGCCAGGGTTGTTGTCCGGGCCATAAATCTTGAGGATTTCATCTGGCGGGGGGTCTCCAATCAGCTCCAGGAGGCTGACCTCAGCGCTCAGATTCTCTGCGAGAGGAAGGAAAAAGGGAAGATCGCAACTGGCCAGGCGAGGATGGTCACTCTCAGTGAGTGTCACCACCGGCCATGCCTCCCCCAAAAGGCCATTCTCTGGCAGCTCCTTCCATTTGCCTCCCCAGGGCCTGGGATTTTCCTTCAGGCTGCAGGTTGACCAAGCCAGCAACATTCCTTGAGCTGCTCCCACCATACCAGAGCTGACTCCCAAAATGCCGCCAATCCCCTGCTGCTGGGGACATCCCTGAGATGGGATGAAACCGAAGGAATCTTGTCCATGGTAGCAATACGCCCATGTAGGCGGTGCCTCAGCACTGGGATGCTGAACAACTAAGGCACCACAAGGAAGTGTGTTGCATCCGTCACTGCTCCAGGGTCATGGTGACACCCCCCACATCATCCCAGGACAAGCTCATGGGGTCACCCCAGCTGGGAATAAATCAGAGCCATCCCCTTGTAACACCCTGGGAACAGGGCTCGAACCGGCATGTCCCGTCAGCTTCCCAGATGATCTCGATCTGGAGCTCAACTCCGTTCCCTGCTCCTTTTTCTCAAGGCACTTAGGGAAGTTCTACTCGGGACGGTCTCTCCTACCCAACGCAGCTGAACATCTGGCCGGGGTGAGCCGGCTCTCCACACGCCAGCTCCCATTGTTTTGGCAGCAGGCACATCCTCATCGCCCACACACCGGGCGCTGGATTCCTCCTCTGCTATGTCAACTGCTCGGGTGGGTGCCAACTCGATGGGAGTGAGCACGCTGGGTGCTTTTTAACTCCGCATTTCCCGGGAGTGAGGAAACCCTACCGCCCCAGCTCTAAAACAGCTCCACACTGGGAGCAGATGCTCAGTGCTGATTTTGGCCCCTTCCCGAGTCAGGAGCAGGAGCTGAGACAATCGAATGTCCCCAACTCCACCCCTGGTGTTTTGCACTAGTAGTGGGGCATTATCAGAGGTGTGCTGAGCCCAGAAAGACCAGCCAGGAACCCCCCACCCTGCTCTGGAGCCAGGCATTGCCCTCAGAGCTCTTAAAAAAATTAAAAGAGGTAAAAAATAAGCAAGAAGAAGAAATCAGCCCAACCTTGCCCAGTCTGGAAGGAAAACACATCTCTTGGGATGGTGGGAGGAGATGGGTGACCATCCAAAGCCTGGGGGTGCCTGGGCACATGGGGCATCTCCAGCCTCCCCCCACTGCCGAGTACCAATGCCAGCGCCAGCCCTGTGACAGGGACCCTGGCAGCAGGGACGTTAGAAATGTCACCAATTGGGGGGGTGGAGGGGGCAAGTTTTCTCCCTGCCAGACCCCAGACCCACTGATTCTCTCCTGAGCCTGCTGCTCTGAAATTACTCATCATGCTGTCCCAAGCTCCCAGTCCCTTCCAGGCCTGGCACACCAAAACTGAGCACCTGGCTGGGAGGAAGCCTCCCTCCTGGTCTTGCACCAGCCTTAACCCCTCATTTGCCCTGCAACAGCGCATCCCCAGCCTGCTCGGAGGGGCAGGGCTCAGCACAAACCCTCTACCTCCACGGTCACGTGGACCTCTGGATCCTGGAGCCAAGCATTCTTTAGCAACCAGATGTGCTCGGCCCTATACCAAAAATGACGAGGCGAGTGAATGGGGCTTCCCCCGGACCCGCAGCAAGCCCCAGCCTGGCACCCACCCTTGAAACACCTCATGCTCAGGCACCCCTCAAGCTCCCACTGCCCCATCCCCAGTCACCCTGCAGCAGACAACTGCAGGCAAGTTGACCCCTAACGCCAGGATGCAGGGATGGACCTTATCTTGGGCTGGAGGAAGCCAAATCCACAACAGCTTTAAGGGTAAAGGAAACCAGAGCTTCCTCCCAGGGGTCCTCACGGGTGTAAGAGCCAGCACTGCCATTTCTGCAGC
>NW_010402193.1:3986-5827 GCF_000710305.1 Buceros rhinoceros silvestris
GTTGAAGAGCCAGCCCTGCCATTTCTGCAGCCGGACAAGGCATCCTCTGCCCCTGGGGCTTGGGGTGACGGGACAGGCTGAAAGAGGCGATTGTTAGCAATGCAATTTCCAACCACGTTCCCCTTGGTGTTTCAGACGGCTCTGAGATCTCCCCTCCCCTCCAAACATGCCATTCGCCCCCGAGTCTGGGGTGGGAGCTGGGTGCCAGAGCTTTCCCAAGCAAATGGGGACGTGCCTTTCTTCTGTGCAAGGTGCAAAGCGGGTGGAGGCCAGAGCTGCAAGGCTAAATGGGGCCTGGGGAGTGGGGTGGGTAAGGGGAGAACCCTTCAAACAGCTGCTCCCCTGCAAAAGCTAAGTGCCCCCTCTCAACCCCAAACCTTTCAGGCTGTGCCTGCTTTTTCCAAAGGGCACGCAGAGCTCAATATCACAGCCACCTCCTCCATGCAGGTAAACCGTCAGCAACCACCGTGGAGCATGAATAGCCAGAGGTTGAGGGATTTGAGTGGGTACTGCATGGGCTGGCGGCAGGGATGCCTCTGGGTGCAGGGAACCAGCTATTTGCTCCTGTTGCCGCTGGAAAAGCCCCAGGGGTGCTCCAAGCCACCTTACCGCTCTGCCATGAGTGGCCCCACTCTGGGATGCAGAGGATCCCCAGCACGCAGGAGCACCTCAACTCACTCCATGGGGTTCAACACAGTCCCCACAACCCCCACCCATTCCTGACGCTGCACATCTGGGAGCACACACGTGCGCACCTCCCCCGAGCACCCCCATGATCCCGCCACACCCCCCCAGGCTTGGCCAGAGAACAGAGCCACTTTGACGCTGAGGGGACCATGTGTGCGACCCTTGTCTGCCGACCCCACGCTGAATCGCCGCTCTGACGGCAGCGGGTGTCTCGCCACTCCTGGTCGGCAGCCCCAGGCCATCACTGAGGGCAGGGGGGCTGGATCGGGAACACAGTCTCTTTCAGAGGGCTGGGCAGGGGGAACAGCAAGCTCCCGCTCCTGCTTTCATCCCAAACAGGGTTCCTGCTCTTATACCCCAGTGTGCACTTCTCTGAGCACCAGATCGCCCCGCTCCACTCCCTCCCTTTCACCCCCTGGCAAAGAGGCGCATCTCGGTCCCCAGCTGACACACAGAAGGGTCACAACCACTTGATGACGAAGCCAGAGGTGAAGTAACCTCTCCTGCCTGTCACGCAGCGGGGGATCAAATATTAGATGTTGAGTAAATCATTAACTCCAAGGCAAAGAGCCACTCTGGGAGAGGGGAGTGTGTGGGCACAGCTGCAGGTCACCTTGAAGCCTCCTCACTGCCATGGCCCAGTTGCTGCTGCAGTTGGTGGGTGCTGCTCCTTACTCTGTCCCCATGGGGAGCACCCCACTCCTGGCATGGAGACTCCAAAGCCCTTTGCCCAGGTGCACTGTGGTACCTGCAAACCGGCCCTGAAAGCCAGCACAACATCTCTTGTCCTGGTACCCAGAATGTTGTCTTTAACCTGTCCGCTGTGTTTCACCAGGGGTGAAACTGCCCGAGGAAGGGATGGTGACACTTGGCCTTGTGGAGGGAGCCAAAGTCCACTGGTGGTCCCTGTTTGAAGGAGCTGAGGCTGGACAGAAAGCGATTTTGGCCTCAGCAGCATCCCATGGGAACAAGGCAGAAGCACCCCATAGCGACGAAACACCCAGGGGAGTTTGGGGAGGGGGGACACACACAGACAAACATATGGACATCACCCAGCCACATTACCTGCAGAAGCATTAATAAAGACACAAGAAAACCCTTCATCCTCCTCAGGGAGAGCATCGCAAGGCAGAGGCAGGCGCCCGCCGGCCAAG
>NW_010402193.1:6154-6911 GCF_000710305.1 Buceros rhinoceros silvestris
ACTTTCCCCCCCGCTGCTGCGGCGGAGGTAACTCGGTAATCTGACATTGTCGCTGCCCAGCACGCTGCAGGAGGGCAGGTGGGTTGGGATAGGCAGGCAACGGCCGGCCGGCGGCGTCAGTCCAGGAAAAAAGGATGGGAGGCCTGTGCCACTACCAACGTAGAGTTGTGTAGTGGCGGTTAGTAAATCAAACTCGAGAGGACGGGAGTGATCGGCCAGAGGAGCATCCACACCGTTAGCTGCCCTCTGGTTAGGCAAAGCAGGGCTCCAGCTCCCGTTTGTGCCGGCCAGCGCCAGCCCTGGGCGGCCAGTGCCATGCCGCAGGTTTGGTGGGGGGGGTGATGCTCCATGACGGTATCGGGGCGGTTGTACTGTGGGGTCCCGGGGTGGCACTGCCTGCTCATGGGTACTGTCACCTGGTGAGAAAGGAAAAGGGGCACTACCTGGCCGGGGACCCGCCGGTCTCTGTAAGGACACCCTTGTCCCTGTTGCTGCAGGGGTCCCCGTCCCCAGGAGCTGCGGGTCCTTGGTGGTCCTCATCCTTGGGAGCTGTGTGTCCTCAGTGGTCCCCACCCCCAGGAGCTGCAGGTCCTCCGTTGTCTCCATCTTTAGAAGCTGTGTGTCCTCAGTGGTCCCTATCCCCAGGAGCTGCGGTTCCTTGGTGGTCCCCATCCCTGGAAGCTGTGCGTCCTCCGTCCCCAGGAGCTGTGGGTCCTCAGTGGTCCCCGTCCCCAGGAGCTCTGTGTCCTTGGTGGTC
>NW_010402193.1:7227-7510 GCF_000710305.1 Buceros rhinoceros silvestris
GGTCCCCTCACCCGTGGGTGCTACTGTGCCAGGATTGGGCTCCTGGCGCTGTGGGGTGCTGATGTTCCCCACCACCCAGCCACCCCGTGTCCCTGGGGACTCACTGGGTGTGGGAGCTGCCGCAGAGGTGAGTGGCTCCGGTGCTGCTGGGCTTCCCGTGGTCTTCGTGCTGAATTGCGGGTCCTTGGTGGAGCTGTTGGCTGTCTCCTGGCCAAGGGCAGGTGACGTGCTGTGGGGAGGAGCGAAGCTTGGCCATGCCGTGCTGTCCGCCATCCCTGTGGCA
>NW_010402193.1:8047-9281 GCF_000710305.1 Buceros rhinoceros silvestris
CCTCGCAGCCAGTACAGCCCCCCGGGGACCCCGCCACCCGACAGGGAACCCACCTGAGCCCCCCAAAACCCCTGGGAGCCCAGCCAGCCCTCAGACGCACCCTGTTCCCTGTCCCAGCTGCTGCTGCCAGCTTTTTAACTCCTTCCTGTCCAGAAAACCCTAAATCCTCATTCCCGGCTCTAGTTAAATTACTGGCCTCAAGAGCCATACGTGGTGGGCGGGTCACACATGCGCCACCCGACAGGGAACCCACCTGAGCCCCCCAAAACCCCTGGGAGCCCAGCCAGCCCTCAGACGCACCCTGTTCCCTGTCCCAGCTGCTGCTGCCAGCTTTTTAACTCCTTCCTGTCCAGAAAACCCTAAATCCTCATTCCCGGCTCTAGTTAAATTACTGGCCTCAAGAGCCATACGTGGTGGGCGGGTCACACATGAACACAGTCCCCACATGTGCCCAGCTTTGGTGGGACATACAGGTCTCCCCACTCTGGGTCTCAAGGCAAGCTTATAAACTCAGAGCAAAACACAACAAGGAGGAGGAAAAAAAAACCCAGAAAACATTTCCAAGATTTCCACTGGCCGGAAACACCACAAGTCCCAAAAGTCAAGTACTTTTAAGCCACTTTTCCAGCTTGGTTACAGGGCCAGGACCCCCCAGGTGCTGTCACAGGGTGGCGAGGGGAGCATGAGCATCACGCGCCAGCAATGTCTCAAAGCCAGGAGGTCTGAGCAATCACAGCCTCAAGCGCTCGTGGTTTCCTGAAGCCTGGGATGAAAATCTGCCCCCCAGTCAACACTGGAGCTGTTCCACACCCCGAAAGAAGTAGTTGCTCTTCACCTCAACTTGAAAAATTCCCCCCAAATCCACTTGTCTGGCCCATTTTCCCACATAGGTGCTGCCCTGCTCTGGAGATGATGACCCCCATTTCAGGGGACCACTGATTCCCCAGACCCCTGCAGGGATGGAGAACACTCAGGGACCGCACTGCCATGCTGCACTTGCTGTGCCCCTGGGCAAGTCATGTTTGTGGCTCAGAAATGTCCCTGAGAAGGAGTATTGGTGGGGAGGTGAAAATTTCATCTCCTCCTCGATGGTGTGCTTCATGACCAGGAAAGCCAGGGGTGATATGGTCCTGCAATGCGGAGCAGGAAGGGATGCAGCTCTCACAGAATCATCTTTCAGCTCCTCGAGTCCAACCATTCCCTTAGCACTGCCAGGTCCCCACTGACCCCTGTC
>NW_010402194.1:0-348 GCF_000710305.1 Buceros rhinoceros silvestris
GTGCTGAAGGAGGTGATGGGAGGGAAAACCCAGCGGAGTCTGCCCGGGGTGGGTTGTTTCCTTGGCTCTCTGCGTGGTCCCGCAGCTGTTTGGGTACAGATACTGCTGGAGCCTGACGCAGTGACATCTGAGCCCGTGATGTTTTTCTCAGGGTTACACTTTGCTTACTCATGTTCAAGGGCGTTAGAACGTGTCGCTGCTCCTTGTGAGGCCCCGGAGAGCGGGAGGAATTCCCTGCTGCTCCTCGAGCTGGGAAGCTGCAGAGCTCAGAGCGCCTCGGCCAGGTCGCTCCTGGCTTTGCGCTTGAGCTGAAGTTCAGCCGCTGCCTCCTCTGCGCTCCCCAGCATG
>NW_010402194.1:542-780 GCF_000710305.1 Buceros rhinoceros silvestris
GGAGCCGCTCCTGAGCGGGGAACTGTGCTGCGGTCTCAGGGAAACAGCCACGGGTGGGTTTTTTCCAGAGGAAACCTTTCCCCTGGAGTTAAAACTGAGGAATTCTGGGTGACCAGGGAGTTAAAACGGAGGAATTTTGGGTTTTCCCCCTAGGGAAGCCTTAATTTGGAGCCAGAGTAAACTCTTATGGGACCAGCCCTCCTTCCCGGGGGTGCTTTCCCAAAGGCCGGTGAAAGAG
>NW_010402195.1:0-390 GCF_000710305.1 Buceros rhinoceros silvestris
GTTTGCTTCTCCGCAGCCTCGCCATAGCACGGAGCCTGTCGAGACACCTCTCCGGGTTGCGGGGTGCTCCTCGTCGGTAGTGGGAAAGTCCGGGGAGGGGGGGGCGGGGGGCGCGGCGGAAAGCCGCCCTAGCCGGCGCCGTAGCGCCGTGTCGCCCTGTCCTCGGACCAGCTCTCATGTAGAGGGGCGGCAGGAACGAGCCACCGGGGCTGAAGGCGCTGCTGGACCAGGTCTGGTGGGGCGGTGAAGGGGGCGGGGGTCCCCCCAACTTACACGGACGCGCCGCTCTCAGTCCAGCGGCATTACCGCTGGGGAAAATAAGCCCAGCCTTGCCTATGAAGTGCCAAACTCTTCCCTCCTCGTAGCCTGCTGATAGATTTTAGGAGAGCC
>NW_010402195.1:570-917 GCF_000710305.1 Buceros rhinoceros silvestris
CCCACCCAGCCCCCTTCCCCCGCAGAGCGAGGCAGTTTGCCTTAGGGACGGAGCCTCCCGTCGGTACACTGCTACCAACAAACGCCTCCAAAGAAAACGAACAGGGAAATCTTCCAGCCGGAGCCGGCAGGCCGGCCCGGAGCCCTGGGGGGAGCAGGACCTGGAGGGCGGGCGGATGCGCCGAGGGAGAGGATGTGCAGGCGGCGGGGAGGCAGGCGGAGACGGACAACTAAGACTGACAACTTCTCCTCTTTCGGGGCGGTTTCCGCGGCCGGCAGTGCTAGTGCGGAGCCGAGGGCAGCCGCGGGGGGCGGCGCTCCTTCGTCCCACAGCGCACTCCCCGCTGC
>NW_010402196.1:0-207 GCF_000710305.1 Buceros rhinoceros silvestris
GGTGGGTGGGAACAGGGAGGGGGACAGGGCAGTGGGGACAGAAAGGCACGGATGGAAAGAGAGCGCAGGGCGGGGGGCCGGGGAAAGAGAGGCGAGAACCGGGAGAGAGTGAGAGATACGAGAGAGATGCATTAAAATAAACGCCCAAGCGAGGTCCATCCCCCGGCACAGGGACTGAAGAGAAGTTGGGATGGGGGCACAGGGGTG
>NW_010402196.1:236-591 GCF_000710305.1 Buceros rhinoceros silvestris
TTGACCTGCGGTGGGTGGGAACAGGGAGGGGGACAGGGCAGTGGGGACAGAAAGGCACGGATGGAAAGAGAGCGCAGGGCGGGGGGCCGGGGAAAGAGAGGCGAGAACCGGGAGAGAGTGAGAGATACGAGAGAGATGCATTAGAATAAACGCCCAAGCGAGATCCATCCCCCGGCACAGGGACTGCAGAGAAGTTGGGATGGGAGCCCAGGGGTGGGAACCTGGGGACAGGAACCTGGGGGTGGGAGCCCGGAGTAAGACCCCAGGGTTGGAGCTTGGAGCCGGGAGCTTGGGGCCGAGCCATCCCTCTCACAGGGATGCTGAGCTATGGGATGTGCTGGGTTCTCCTCCATGG
>NW_010402196.1:810-6212 GCF_000710305.1 Buceros rhinoceros silvestris
GCAGGGTGGAGGGTCCCTGGCCTTGGGGAACACATTAGGGGACAGGGTGGCTCCTGGTGGCCCTGGATCTCGGGGCACAGACCCGCTTTTGTGCCCAAACCCAGCTGGGGACTTCCCCACCCCAACCTGCCTCTGGTCAACATAAGGACCAAGGGGCTGAGGCCCCATGGGACCACCCTGCCCCAAAACTGCACCTGACTGACCCAGGTGGGAAATGACCCCAGTCCCCAGACCACAGCTGCCGTTCCCCTGTGTTTGCCCCCACACCCCCTAACCTCCCCCCAGGAGGGCAGACCCCCTCCCTTCTGTCCCTCCCTGGCAGAGCAGAGGGGTAGGAGAGGCAGAGAGAGAGACAGAGAGAGAAGTGAGGGACAGACAGATGGACGGACATGGAGGTGAGGGAAGGAGACGGGTGGGGAAACACTCGGATTAGAGCATGGCGGATGGGAGCGGAGGAGTCGGGCGCTGGCCAGGACCCCCAGCACATCATCACAGGCTTTGTCCCCATCTGCTCCAGGGCCAGCAGGTCTCAAACTCACCCGAGTCACCGGCAACTCACTGGGGCAGGACAGCCGCCCAGTGACACAGCCCTCGCACGTACCCCAGCACAATAGACCCACAGTACAGAGCTAATGGAGCGTGGGGGTGGAGGAAGTCTCAGCCCCCCGGCCCCTTTCTGGGGACATAATAGTGGAGCTGATGTCTGGGCAAAGCCGGCCAGAGGCTGGGGATGCTCCGGGAGGAGCTTCCAGGTGATGAGGGGACACCAGGATCGCAGGGCTGAGCTAATATCCCACAGCTGAAACCTCCTGGGACCACAGGCCACTGGTCCTGCCCGCCCTTACCCACAGGGTCCCATGAGGATGCTCTTGATGACGTCCCCTATCCATGCACAGGGACCCTGGACCCCTCATTGCCAGCAGGACTGCTGGGCTCAGGTCCCCAGGGTTGACGTCCCCTCCCACTGTCCCCATCGGTCCCTCCATGCTGAGGGACCATGGATCGGGCTCAGCATATCTTGGCCTTTCCTGGGAGCAGCAGCCCAGTCCTGTGCTGGGAGGGATGGAGAGCGAGAGGTGTGTTGGAGGCCACCCTCTTGGATGATGACCATCTCCAACCCTGAGCCCCAAACTGGGGTGCTCCCCATTGCTGCAAGCCCAACCCAAACCCTGCTGCCTTCAGCCCAATGTCCATCTGAGCCCGCTGCTGAGACGGGGATCCCACCACCAGCTTTCCCAGTGTCCCTCTACCCTCCTAGTTTGAGGACATCACCTCCAGGTACCCTGAGACGCCAATGGGTCTCAGAGACCCACCAAGACTAACAGGGATATCATAGAATCACGGTATCATTTGAGTCAGAAAAGACCTTTAAGATCACCCAGTCCAACCATTAATCCAGCACTGCCTAGTCACAACTAAACCATGTTTCAGTGCAAAGGGAAACTGAGGCATGGATAGCCCCTGCAAAGCTCTTGGCATCACAGCTCCTAACACAGCAGGAGAAGGCCACAGGACACAGAATCAGACAGGTTTGGGTTGAAGGGACCTTCAAAGCTCATCCAGTCCAACCCCCTGCAGGGAGCAGGGACATCTGCAACTAGAGCAGGTTGCTCAGAGTCCCAAGGGCCAACCTGACCTGGAATGATCCAGGCATGGGGCTTCTCCCACTGCTCTGGGCAACCTGGGCCAGGGTCTCACCACCCTCAGTGTCAAAAATTTCTTCCTTAAACCGCAGGAGAACAGAGACATCAAGATATATTACAATGACCTGGGTACCTCTTCACGGTCAGTGCTCCCCAAGATGCATCTGGAAAAACATGGCAGGGACAGGAGCACTTTACACCCTCTTTGTTTTCTCTAGTCTTCCACCACTGAGCACCAGTAGAAACAAGTTTCTTAGCCCTGGTGCCCCCTAAGGTCAGCTCTACCATTCTGGTTGTGAAAAACAAACCCAGGTCAATAGAAGCGCAGGGCACTTGCTAGGGTCTCCAGAGGTCTGTCCTGTTCCACCTCCAGCTTCCCATGGGAGCTCATTTTTCCTGGTGTTTTGGCTTTTCTTCTCTGCTGGGTCTGTGAGGAGGGCACTGGGGGCATGAGGGACAGGCTAAACAGGACATAAGGGACATGAGGCTAAGGGACAGGAGGGAGAAGGGGTGGAGGTGACACCGGTCTTGAACCTCCCGGACAGGGTTCAGCTGGGTACAGGTGGAAGCTGGGTCCTGTTTCCCCAGTGTCGCTGCTGTCCCAGCACCTCCTCACTCCCAGCCTGGACATTCTCTGCCCTCACTCTTTCTCTAGGCTGGCGGATGTCACCAGTGATGACTTCATCTCTAGCTCTCTGCAGCCCTCCCTGCCTTCATTCTACATCTGATCCTCTTGCAGGAGGTTCTCCTGTCCTTGATCCACCTCTGCAGCTACTCTTTGTGCCCATCACCCTTGAACCCCACGGCCCGAGCTGAACATGCTGTCCTCAATAAGGTCTCCTCGTGCCTCGTAGACTGACACGAGCTCTTCCCTGTCTGCCCTGGTGACATATTGGATGAGCAGGATCGCATTTGCCTTCCTGGCTAAAGTTCACATACCGCCTGGCATTAATTAGGAGATCCATGTCCTTTTCACCCTCCATTATGATCAAGTCCCGAGTTCCCATCACTGGAGATGGAAATAAGCTCAGCCAGATGCAGTCTCTGACAAGTCCATGAGTAATTTCCCTCCGGCCTCGATCCTTCGTCTCTCAGCGATACTCTCCACCACCTCCCCTCAACTCTCCTCCACACGGCAAGTTCTCCACTCATCTTTTACTCCACTTTCATTCCTTGCTCCCCGTCAGCCACCACAGCGAGTGCTTGGACAAGGGCTGCTTTGACCAGATCAGCTTCATCTCCCACTCTAAAAAAGCAGCTCGCTTCCTCGTCCAGGTTACTGGGTGAACTGGTGCGTGTCTGGGATGTGCTGATGACACCCTTCCCACCCTGGCCTGGAGGAAGGCCAGGGAGGACCACGCTGGCAGATCCAAGGTGGGCACCACATCTCCAGCATCAATGGAGGAGGTAGCGTAGCCCTTCCCTCATGACCAAAGGGCTGTGGGAGGAAACAAGCCATGTCCAGACTGGGAGTGAATAAGAATGTGAGAGCAAGGCCACCCTTTCCCTAGGGATGGATAGAAAGGACAGTCCCCAGATGTGTCCTTGGACAACCAAGACAGCTGGCTGAGGAGGGCATGGGGAGGTGGGGAGAAGCCTCCCCCTGCTCCAGGTAGGCCCAGGAAGAGCCCACAGCTGCCAGTCCCCTGCCTGGGGCTGTGGGATCCAGGAGCACACGTGACAAGCCACTCGGGTCAAGCCTCCATACAGGCAAACAGACAACAACATGCATTTGGATGTGTCTGAAGAGCAGGACAGGAGAGGTCATGCATTCACCAGGAAAGGAAGGTGAGTCTCAGAGGGACGGGGTGGGAGACAAGCCATGTAGAAGAGATGGCTCTGAAAGCCCTAGGAGACGTGGCCTGCAAGAAGCAGCTTGATGCTGAGGGTACAAAGATAAACATGACCTGCAGAGCTGTAAATCTACACGAGTAGATTTACACAAGTTTGGAGAATCATAGACTCAATGTTTGGTGTTGGAAGGGACCTTTAAAGGTCACCTAGTCCAACCCCCAAGGAGCCCTGGCACTGGATATTCAATCACTGACTGTGACCAAGTCTAGCGTCCACATTTACATGAGGATGAAACCCGTCATGTTTCTGACTCCGGAGATTCTGCTGTGCTTGCTCTCTGCAGCAGGAGAGAAGACTCGTCAGAGCAGGAGCCTCCTTGTCAGAGTGAGCAGAGTTAGGACATGACCTCTGGGTTGAAGCAAGGCAGAGACACTATGGGCAGACCACACGTAACTGCCTGTGGAGCACCACTCCTGGGGCAGGAGTGTGCTCACCATCACACTGATGGTCAGTGTGGGAAGTTCTCCTAAGAGAGGTGCCCTGATTGAGGAGGAAAGTCCTACAAGCTGATCAGAAAGGTCCACCTGCCTTTCGAGTCCGTTAGAGCTTGGAAGCACATGACTTCTCCAGGTCCTGCAGCATGAAAATCAAACTGGAGAATCTGCTCTATCCTGGGCTGCATGTTTTCCATAGAAAATATGGTTCAAAGATCTCAGCCTACCCACAAGAAGAGCCACCAGCCGCATGTGCGCTCACCAGGAAGGAACAAAGGAGCTGTAGAAGTTCAGCTGCGGCAAAGGCACCCAGTTCCCACCTCTGACACCACCCAGATGGGGCACTGGCACGTCTCACCCTGCTGTTTTCTGCCCAACCCTGCATGGAAACATCCTGCTCAGGGACAGCAGTTCTTCTGCTTCAGTGCTGGGTACTGAGCATGGTGGGTCCTCAGCTCCCCTAGGATCTTGTAGGTGCTACTAGAGCATGGTGGGTCCCCATCTCTCCTAGGACCTTGTAGGTGTTACTAGAGCATGAACTACAATAACAATGAGCAGAAAGGGAAGGAGATAACTCCAGATCTGTCCAGTCTGTCCCAGACTGGTAGAGTCACCCAAAGCCTTCTGGATAATTACAAGAGTCCTCAGTATACAATAAAACACCACCACCATTTCACTGACCTACCCATAGCTGCAGGTCCCAGATATTCCTTCCCTGTCACACACACAAGATTTTCTTTCCACCCATTGTGGAAAGAAAACCACATCAGAAGCTGGAGGTACCTGGCCCAGGTTGCCCAGAGAGGTGGGAGAAGCCCCATCCCTGGCACCATTGCAGGTCAGGTTGGCCCTTGGGGCTCTGAGCAACCTGCTCTAGTTGCAGGTGTCCCTGCTCCCTGCAGGGGGTTGGACTGGATGAGCTTCGAAGGTCTCTTCAACCCAAACCAGTCTGTGAAGCTACTGCTTGGAGCAAGGTCAAACCTTTCCTTGCTGGAGTCCACCTAGCAACGACCAAGAGTACAAGACCTCAACTGCACATTGGGTGAAAAAGCAGTTTGAAGGTTAAAACCTGCTGCTTGACCAGTTCAGGAGGTGCTTCTCAGTGCGTGGTGTGAAAATCAACCAGCACTCACCCCCAGCCACCTTCCCCGCAGCACCATGAGCCTCTTGCTCCATCCCTTCTCCTGTCACCTGGGAGCACAGGAGAGGGCTTGTCCCGCTGAGGATCTCGGGTTGCCAGTTCATCCACAGCAGGCTATGTGACTCTCATCACGTAGACACAAAAAAAAACCCCAGAAATCACACCCAGCAAACCCCAAAGTGCCGGGAGAAGGGTCTGGGGGAGCCAGCAGTGCCTCCAGAGAAAGAGACTCAGTCAAGGATGAATTTATTTCCCTTCCCATCTTCCCAAAACCGCTCAAACGCCGAGAATGCCACGTCGCGACACCCTCTGCTCCTGACCAGCTCCTGC
>NW_010402196.1:6487-6778 GCF_000710305.1 Buceros rhinoceros silvestris
GGCCGCCTCTGGGTCCCCTGTCTGTCCCACTCAGTCAGCAATGGGGTTAGGCTATGGCATTTTATTGATTCTGTTCTGGTTTGGTTTATTTTATCCGGTTTGGTTTATTTTGTTCTAAATTAATTGTTTTATTTTATTTTTTCTGTCTTATTTTATTCTATTGCTCCTGCCCAGCTCCTGCTGCTGGGAGAGCAGCCATGGGGCCACCAGCCGGCTCTGAGACCACATGCCCGGGAGCAGGAAGGGGAACGCTCGGAGAGCCTGGGCCGAGATCCCCACACCCCCATCCCC
>NW_010402197.1:0-7098 GCF_000710305.1 Buceros rhinoceros silvestris
CCTGCCCCGGCACGGCCTGTCCCCGGGCAGGCGGTGCGGGCGTGGGGAGGCCGCTCAGGGCTGGCCGGGGCTGCCTGTAGCATGTGTGGGCCGGAGGAGACGTGACGGCCGGTTCTGACCCTTCCTGTGACCTCTGGCAGCTTCCGTGAGGCCGCCGCGGAGCGCCGGGAGGCCATGGAGAGGCACGTCCCCGTCCACCCCCTGCCCGAGGAGATTCGAAAGGTATGAAACGGTGGAAGTACAGAAACCTCAGCATTTGGAGAGCAGATCCTGCAGTAACTCCGGGGAATTTCACCGGCCTTTGAACCCTGGTGCATTATCTGGTACATTTTGGTCCTGGTTTTAGGTTGGGTGTGTTCCGTGTTTAGTCATTCCGTATCGAGTGTAATTACACCCTAATGCTGTAGGAACACTCGAGCGGAACATACTCATCGTCTGATGGTGCTGTCACTGCTAGGGGAGTTTCAGATTTTACCCTGTACGGCATGTTTTGTGGCTGTGAATTTGGAATGACTGCAGAGCATAACGTGTAACCGTTCCAAAGGAGTGTCAATCTAGTGGGAACAGAACATTCCCCTTCATCTCCGCCCGTATCCGCTCCCTGTGCGTGAGGCTGTGCTTTGGAAGACAAATGATAACAATGCTGCTGTTTATATGGGCTAACTCCTGGGGAGGCTTTTTATATGCAGGGATGCACACAAGTGGAACACGAGTCGCTCTTTGTAACGGTATGAAGCTTTCACTTTGGCAATAAACCACCCTGCTGTCCTCATCTTTTGGTATGCGTCTAATAATCAACAAGTAATTTAAAATTTTGTGTACTCAGGCTAGCACAGCCTGGAGAAATTCTCCCTGGAATAGTCCAGGAAACTGCTGAGGCAGTTTCTGAGGATGGATGATGATTTCTGAGAATTCCAGGGTGGGTAAGCTAACCAAAGGAAGGAAGTATTTGCCCTTCAAGAAGGGGAGGGAAGAACCTGGGAAATATGCAGACTCCTCAGCAGCTGGTTGGGTAGCAGGGACATGTTTGTGTATACTAGGCATGTTTGTTTATACTGGATGCATTTATTTGTTTAGAAATCGGTTTGCAAGCTTATCAACAGGGTAAGGCTTAGCAAAAACCAATGCAACAAGTTTCTCAGGAGAAGTTGTGCCACATTGTTGGGTGAAGCACATCAGGGAGTTGTTCTGCACCCAGCGCTGCTCAGCGTTTCCAGGGACGACTTGAGGCTGGAGTCTGGTGGCTTCAGCTGCCTGTCTGTTGTTTGGATCCACTCCCGATCTATGAGCTCCGTGTTTGCTGATGCGAGGAGGAAGCAGGTGTGGGCACAGGCACAAACTGGGACCAGAAGGGGGGTGACATAATTTCTTTCGGTAGGAGTGTTGGTGTTTGCCAGTTTTCGTGGAGCTGGGATTTTGGATGACAATAAGGAGTGCACTGGTGCCAGTCTGGGAGGGGTTGTGAGCACTCTGGGAACAGCATTGAACTTTACATCCTGAGTAAGAGTAAGGCACATTTTAAAAGAATATGTCCAGTTACATCGACACAAAATCCTTAGTTACTGGTTAAGCTTCCTGGTCACTTGCCACGGAGGTCTCTAATCAGGTCATATATTATAATATATAATATTAACGAAGCAATGTCACAAAGGAAGCAAGTATTAAATGTGTTAATATAGGAATTTGAAATGCATTAACACAGGAGTATGAAACTTGAGCCTTCGTTATTCCTCTGCTCGGGGCTGTTGGGAGGCGACAGTTCTGAGCTGCAACTTTGAGAAAAATAATGTGACGGCTGGAGATGGAGAAAAATGGAATGATAGCAAAGAGCTTCGGAATCCTGTTGTTCTGGGAGAGGGCACTGGAACTGGGTTTACTTATCCTGGAGAACACGTGAGGCCACAGCAACGGTATTCACGTGTGTAGGAGATGGTGGTGTCCTTCATCTCTGCAGGCTTTCGGGATCTCTTGCAGGTTCACCTGCAACAAAAAGATCTATGTGCAGATAGCACTTCAGTGCTTCTCGGTATGTCCCTGTCCCGGCCTGCCCTGTCCACTCAGCATGAAGATGTGAGCCCAAGATTTTGGGATCGGTGCTGTGGGGGTTTTACACACCCTTTGCTGCTGCTCGTCTCTTCGCTCAGCTGACGGGCGCTGCAGTAGCAGCAGAGTTGCAGGATACAGAGCTCGATTACAACTCGTTCTCACCATTTCCTGCCCTTGTATTTTCTACCTTTTATGTGCACATGGCTTTCCTGCCTTCATGCTCTCTGCTTCTCCGGTTTTATAGCGTCTCTTTTGGAATCTCGTGCTCCTAGCAGAAGCGGAGCTCGTGCCAGCTGTAGGTTGCTTTGCCAAACTGAGCACATGCTCCCAGCGTGCAGCTCAGGCCAAAGGACCGTGTGCGCCTGGAGGGCGGGTGTTAAGTGTTGTGAATCCAGCTGCAGGATGGAGACTGTTCCCTTGCTGGGTGCTGTTCTGCCTTGCTTGCTGGAGGTTGGGCTGTAGTGCTGACAACGGATCGAGCAGCTGTCTCAGAAGGATGCGGAGCTCTTATCGCTCCTCCCCATCGCACTCTTAGTGTCACAAGGTGTTCATCAGTACCTGGAGCAGTGAGGCAGCTCTCTCCAGAACTGCCTCTAGAACTCTTCTAGAGGATCGTTCTGAGGGAGCTGGGGAAGGGAGCGCTGGTGTCAGCCCAGAGCAGCCTCTTTGGCAGACTACTCTGCTGCTGGAGAGAGAGTGTGGTTAAAGCCAAGGGCGGCATGGCAGAAGTGTTGAAGGGAGTTTTAATCTACAGAAGAAGGGATTTCTTGGTGTTCTGTTAATGAAAGCATAGATGTGAAGGAACTTCAGGTCATCAGGTTCTGATCAATTTTGCTCTGTAATATCCTCACATGACTTGCTGTGGCCCTGCTTCTCTCTCTCTGGGGGCTCTCATCCTGGGCTTTCATCCCTCTCTCACACAATATGCATTGCAAGAGGGTGCTAAATGAGGGGAAAGACCATCATCAGGTAAACATCCATATCTCTGTCAGTAGAGCTTATGGTAATTTTTTTTGTATTTACAGTTGCATCCTTCTTAGGAACTAATTTCTAGTAAAGATCTAAATCATGGCTTGTTTCTAAAAGATTTTTAATGAATCGTGATGTTGCCTGTTAGCAGTTGGGTTCCCCCCTGAGCACAGCAGCCCTCAGGAGCTGGTTTCCCTGCAGATTTTGAAGGAAGCTGTGCCACATGGCATGGTGGTGATGGCGAGTGGGGAGGAGAGCTGCTGCTCTTTGGCAGCGGACACTGGAGAACTGGGCACTTTTGGGGAGAGAAACAACCACATCAGTCCAAGTCACCTGTGACAGTTGATGGGGAGGGTATTCTCTGGTTCACAGCTGTCTTTAGGGACACTTGTACACTCGAGGGAGGTGACTCTGGCACATTTGGTGTGCTGGAGAGCAGGGGCTTAGGGAACTGAGTAAGCTGGTAGGTGTGCCTCAGTAGAACCCTCCGTGTTCTTGTCAGGGTGCTGTCACAGGACGGTGGAAGGAACTTTGCTGGCTGGTAATGCCTGCTTCTTCGTGTGTTTACGTGTCTTAAAGTTTATGCTGTCAAACTCCGTCTCACCAGCCTTGACCACAAGTGGTTAAGAAGCAGCTGGTGTTTCCTTTGCTCCAGTGCTAGGGATGTGAATTTGGGGGAGTTCTCTCTTTTGGGGTTGGGTTGGTTGGTTTTGGTTTTTCCTCAAGAGAAAAGATTATCATATTGCACCTTGTTAGTTGTCTGTGCCAGTGGCAGACAAACTATACACTTGTGAACTCAGGGAAGTTCTGTGTTTGCTGTTGTGCATTTCATGTAAGGGGCTGGGAAGGTGCAGTTTTCCTCTGAAGATCTTACTGAGTTGAGAAACAAAGCAGCAGCCACCTACATGAGACAGTGAAAGGACACCCTGACCCCTGTACCAAACAAAAGGTTATATTTAATTTTACATTCAGTTTGGCAAACAAATAAGCATTGCTTAACATAAATCATAAAGTTAATTGAGCACAAGATACCCTGACGGATGAGTTGTTCTCTCACCCGAGGAGCTTAAGAAAGCAGCAGAGCAGGAACTTTGAAGCTGTGTTATCCATCGGTACAGAACGTTCCCATGGTGTCCAATATCCACAAAACATCACGTACGTTGCTAGTAGCAAATGGTTACTCGCTGGATTTGCCACATGTGCTTTAGATTGAGCACATTACAGTATCTTTATGAACACATTACCTTATCTTTAATTTTTCTGGCAGTCTTTGAACCTGAGGCTATGGTTTTTTAATAGGTTCTTGCATAGTTCCAGTTGTGTTAATTAGCCAAAGAGTCTGTCCCGTCCACCAAGCCTGGCTCTGCAGAAGTTCTCAGGCAGCAGAGGCACCCAGCTTCGTTACTGCTGCCTGCTGTGGAATCGGAAAGCAGATCTTCTGAACCGGGGTAATGCTCTTCCGTTCCTGATGTGAGAGTTCTGGAGTCACTGGTGGTCACCAAGGGCAGTAAAGCCTTTAGATCTCTTGCTATACTCACCATATTCACTGTATTTAAGCTTTTCTCATAAATCTAGGGCTGTATTTGCTATAGTCAAGCTTTTCTGCATCCTTCCCACAACCAGCATCCAAGCACGTTGCTGGGAGTTGGAGGGATTACAGTCTCTTGCACTGCAAGCTGCTGGGTTGGAGCCGGGAGGGGCTCCCCAACCATTGCCACTGCGAATGGAGAAAATCAGTGTTGTCAGGCAAAGGTGTGGTTAACGGCAGGCTAAATTCTCTAGTGCCTGCACAGGCATCGTGTTCCGTTGCAGTGTCCTGGGGTTCAGTTTGTGGGAACTCTCTGCTTCGCGTTGCGCTGGAGGGCTGGAGTGTGCCGTAACGCGTCCTGGCAGAGCTCGTGAGCAGCAGGCAGGTCTGCGTGGGACGTGTGTTAGGTGTTTGCAGGGCTCGGGGGAGTTACCAGCAGCGCAGCATGGTCTCTTATGATTCATTAGTTCGCTTTACTCACAGGCAGGAAAAAATCAAAGCTACCTGAAATCCGAGTGTTGTTTCCTGTCATGACAAACGGATCATTTCAGGGCATGTTTTGAATGAAAGTTTTGCCGGCAGGACATTCTGTTTTTACTACAAGCCTCTTTCTACACTGTTCATATGTAATCAAAGCAAGTCCTGTGATTTTTATTTTGCAACTGCTATTTTATGGATGTGGAGCAAATAATTACATGTGCAGTGTGGCTTAGCGTTACAGCCTGTGCTGCTTTCCAGTAGAAGGTGACTGAAAACTTGATTCATGATAAACTTTTTTTTTTTAAAGAAGTGAACTTTCTACTGAGACTCTTAAAAAACTTTCTCTGAATAAATAAAAACTCCCCAATTTAAATCAAATAACGCTTCAGTTTTGCATGTACAGCAGAAGACTGCTTTCTTCCTAGAAAATCAGTTGTGTGGTTTGAGCAATGAGTCTCTTTGTGTAATGGGGCTTAGTCAGTTTGTCAGGAGAAGGACAAACAGCATGAGAGAAATGAAAGTAGTGTGGCAGAGGAGGAAGGAAACAGAAAGTGGATAAAGAAGAATCGAGTAGAGGCAGAATAAAACAATCGATGTACAGAACTGATTTAAGAGCACCCAGCTGCAGCACAACAATTTTTTTGTTATTGTTTTCTGGCGTTTTCTCTATCATTCTGCTACCAGTGTAGTTTGGGGAAATGCACTTGTGCTTTTGTTCCTTGGCCAGGCCTTGCTAAAGCAGCCTCAGTCCTGGCAGAGCTGTAGCGGGAGCCGGAGCTGTTGCTGCTGCGTTGGGTGCCTGAGGAGCAGCGGGTGATGCCAGGAGGGGGGTGGGCGCCACGGTTCCCTTAGGCTCTCCCTCTGCTGCACTCTAAAATTAATGGCCAAGGCGTACATCTGTGCTCATGGCTCTATGTTTTTATTTCAGCAACGCACAGAAACATATTCAAAGCTTTTTAAAAGAATCTTGTTAATTGAGGGCTTAAATTCTGGCTTTTAAGACTCCTGGCTATTTATTAGCTGTTTGTAACGGGCTATTTGTAGCATAAGCACTCCATATGCTGGATGGTTTAATGCCAAGGCGCTGCGAAGTGAGAAAGCAGACTGTTTTAATGGGAATGCAGCTCCTTATCCTGGTAATTTTTGTGGGTGGAATCTGAAATACCAGAGGAGAAGAACACCAGTGCTCAGGCTGCCATACCCTGTAGTTATTCAGTCAAGTAGAAAGGATATAAATCCTCCCTTGTCATTCAAAAGGATAAAAATGGGCCAGACCACCAAAGTAATTTTTTTCTTGTTTTCCTTATAACTGATGCTCTACAGCTGCTTACGGCACTGAGTCAGACAGATATAATTTGAGTGAGTCTCTGGCTTGGCTCCCTTCTCTGCTTGCCCTTGGTAGCTAAAGAAATGTATGTAACCATGGAATAATGTTAGTTCTTCCAAACCCGAAGGCAGCTCCGAGCTGGAACTACTCCCACAGATGTCGCGGTGGAGCAGCTGCAGGAATGTCACGGCTGGAAGCGGTACTTTGCTGTACGGATTGCTCGGGACACGGCTCGCTCTTTAGAGCATCTGCTGTAGCGAGGGGCAGAACTGTCGCTCAGAAGCTGACCCATCAAACATTTTCCTGGTTGCTGTCTTTATTCCCGATCGATTTTCTTCTCTTTGCTGCTTGTTCTCACTGCTGAGGACAGACACAGTCCCCTTGCCAGTTAGAGCTCTGATGGTTTCCCTTTCTGTTCTTCCAAACTCTGCTTTTCCCCTGATCTTTTTTCTGCTCTGACAACAGTCTTTTGGTCAAATGTAAATGGTGAAATATGGACTCTGAGAGCATGAATCACTGCATCTGTGACACACTTTCTCAGTGGTTACTCAGTGATAGTATTGTTCCAGAAAAGGTGCCTTTGTCAGCACAAGAACAAAGGGAAATTAGTTTCCTTCTGACTTTCGGGTAATGGCTGATCGACTCTGGTGTCTTAGATACAAGGTCTGCTGGAATCTTTTCTCCTGGACAGGCGGTTTGAAGGCTCTCTCCTGTAAGGACTATCCATGCACACACTCCAGACTTCCCT
>NW_010402197.1:7202-7666 GCF_000710305.1 Buceros rhinoceros silvestris
ACTTGGGCAGTCCTCGTTGTTGTCTTTTAGATGTTTAACTTTTAGATGTTTAAATGTTTTTACCCTCCATGTCAGAGTGTGCTAAAAAAGATTAAACGTGCTGGCTCACAACTTACCCAAGGGTATCGATAGAGAAATACCCAAAGTTACTTCTCTCAGAAGCTGTGCAGACCCCCAGATGATTTTGTCTGGATTATCTTCAAGGCTGTACCATGCTTTATAGTCAGAAGCTGCTGCTTCCACCACAAGCGGGGTGTGCAGCCTGCTTCCTGCCCAGGGACAGTACACTGCCGTCTAGCAGGGTACCCGTGCCCGGACAGAGCGAGGTTCGGATGGGAGGAGCGATGTTTCTGTGCTGCAGGAACATAAAGCCCTCGGGCTTTCCCCTGGCTTTTTGGCAATGCAAATCCTTTAAAATTCCTACCCGCTCTGAAGCCCTTTCAAGTTTTGACTTCACCTGGGGA
>NW_010402197.1:7775-13291 GCF_000710305.1 Buceros rhinoceros silvestris
GAAGATCGGGACCCGCGTCCTGCTGAGTTCAGAGAGACAATTTTTGTTGTTCTATGACTTCATGTATTTTTAAGTTCCGTAACAAAATTGAATATGAAAACTAAAAAGTTTTAGTTCTTGCATCAAGCCTTTTTGGTTCGGGACCCCCATTGCTTTATTTTGTTTTTAATCCTCGTACCCAGTGAAATTTCTCTCCCTGTTTATTTGAGAGACAGCGGTGGTGGTGCTGCAAGAGAGCACAATGTTCTTCAGGGGATAAGAGGCCCCCCCTGTGCTCCTTATAACAGCTCATTTTGTCCTTTTTCAATATAGTAATTTCAGTGCTTTGGAACTTTATGGTAGTTATCCTGAATAACAGTTTCATATTTCCAAGCACAGTTTGCAGCTGCCAGGAAAAATAAACTCGCATTTTCAGCTCATTCGGAACAACTGTAACTAGGGGTATTTTAAACTGGGGCAAAATTAAGAAATTGGAAAATAAAGCTTGGCTCGGTGATTCAAGGGCATCCCGAAGTATCGTTTTAACAGGCTGTATGTAAAGGTTATTGAACCTTGGGGTAGCGAGTCTTTAGTTGAGAATTTTTGAAAGCTGTTTTCTTTCATCTAAGTTTGATTTCTTTCAATTTATCCCAGTGTCTCAAAACTCTTTTTCTGTAGAACAAGGGATTTGCCCATTCTTTGCATGAAGCTGTTTGCAGTTTTGCAGCTTTCTGGTTTTCCGTTAAAACCCTTCTAACGGCTGATAATTGCCAGAAAGGTTAAAGTATGTTTTACGCTCAATTTCTGTCTCTCCCCGTTCCCATCTCTCATGTCTCCAAGCTTGCCAGTGTCTTTTCCCATGTGCTGCTCTGAGGTTGTCTTGTTAGCTGTGTCAGGAGTGTCCTCTCATCTAGTCTGAGTTCGAACCATCTCCTCTCAAACGGATTTATGCTGTGTCCCAAGCACTGGGTAAACCCGGTGTGTTCAGGGACCTGTGATCGCTGCTGCAGATACTCACATGTCTCCTACGACGTGTCAGACCTTCTTGGGCTGGGCTGGTCCGTTTATTCACTTGATAGTGCTTTTGTGTGCAATTCGGTTCTGCATCTCTTGTACGGTTTTATTCCTGGATGTGAAAATTATTCAGACACACAGGAATAACTGCTATACCGGGTAATAAGTACGTGCCACAGCCTGAGCGCATCCATCTGATGGCATTTGTGAACGTTCCTTATTGCAGAGCTTCCGAGCTGCTTCACTTACTATGGCCTTCACAAACGGTCTTTCAATTAGGTGGGTATTATGTGCTCTGTAGTTTGTTAATCAGCGATTACTTCATACCTAGAGAATGGGTTACGCTTGCAGCAGCACTCCAGTGCCATGGATACTGCTCTGCCTCATCCTAATTAGCACTGGACTCGAATGAGTGTTTTTTGTCAAGATTGCTGCATCACATCATCCTGTTCGCTGCCCGCTTCCCATCTCGCCTCCTTGAACTGGACACGGGTTGAACCGCAGTAAATAGCATTGTTTTGGCTGAGGCAGACACAAATTCATTAAGGAGGTAACTTTGTAAAACTCAGCGTTTTGTTTTACATTAACACGTCGGCCATAACGCAGAGGAGTGTCAGTCTCGCGTTCCAGCCGGAGGTCTCACGTGGGAGATGTGTAGCTGACCCACCTGGTGAAGTTTCCAGTAGGTGAGAGTACTGCTGCAGCTTGATTGCGCTTGGCCAATGCAGATTTTGTCTTTATTAAGCCATAACATCATCTGATCATAAATGCTCCAGAGAAGTAAGCGGTTTAAAGTATTCAGATTTATTATGATGATTTAGTGTCAATCAGGTTGTTTGGTTTTATTTTTGACTTGTTTCTTATAAGCGATCTTGCAATTTTATCTTTTTCTAGATGTCCCGGGATGAGACGGTGTGTAAATACTGCGGAGTCAGCTATCTGATACTCCATGAATTTAAGGTGATGGAAGAAAAAGTAAAAGCCATGGAAGAAGAGATCAAATTTTATGAAGGAAGCATAGAACGGGAAAAAGTGCTTCAAGCAGAACTGCAGTCCCTTTACCAAGGCCTGGAACACTATCGAGCTGACAGCGAATCCAAAACAGAAAGGTCAGAGCATATCACCCAGTCTGATGTTATTCTCGTGCACGTGTATCAGGTAATTTCATTCCAAAGAAGTTTAAAATACAAGTAAGGTTGGTCTGTCTCTTATCACATGTAACATACCTACTGTAGCATTTCATTTAAATCATCTGGCGTAGTATTCTCTGGTAGCAAGATTTAAATTCCTTAACAGTCTGGATCCATCGATATATCCACAGTGAAAGAAAGGGCGGAAGGCGTTCCAGAAGTGCTTCCCTGCACACACTCCCAAAGGAAAATGATCAAGTATTTCTTCTCATCATTCTGTAATATTGACATTTTAAATGAAATTTCACAGTATTGGGAGTTTCACAGGCCTGACGTTTTTACTTGTTGTCTTACAGTCACGTGGAGCAGAATTACCAGCGTTCTTACAGCTCGCTCTCTGAGAGGGCGATCCGATAGATACAGTACTAAAGCAGTGAGGAATATCTCAGCTACTGCTTGCAGCGTTGTTCCTCAGAAACAGGAGTTTGCCAGTGCTTACTGGTGGGTAGTGAAGGTCCCGGTTAAAGGGGGAGTTCTGTACTCTTAGACCTCCAATAGTTCATCTCAGAGCCACATTCCTGTTTTCAGGGCGCAGTGATTAGAGCCTTTCAGTGTGTTCTCTTTCAGCTCATACTTAGAGGCCTTTGTTGTGTTCTACCTCTTTATCACATCATGATAACTTTAAACTTCAAACAGGAAGTCACCCTTCAAAAATATTTGTCCTTTTGATGGGTCTAAAGCACAGCTTTGGTTCCTTAACCTTCAGATTGGTACAGCAGATAAAAAGCTCATTTTGGGGTAGACATGAGAAAACAAAGTATAAAAGGAAAGTTTCAAAGAGTTTTTTTTCCTCCTGCCTTTCCTTCATTCATCATTTCTAATAGTTCTTCTATTCTTTGGGTTTTTTGACTGATTTCTGGACTGATACATCTGGTTCCTAATTAACCTTCTGTTGCTTTTCTACTGTTTTACACCACCATAACAATATAACAAATTTCTTAGTAACAGATTGTCTATTTTCTGCATGGTTCTGTGAAAGGAACACAAGTGTTCTGGCTTCTTCCAGACGTGAAGCTCTGAAGAACTGCCTTTACTTTTTCTCTGCTCGTCTTCTTCATAGCCAGATGTAATGTGGATACTATGTGCTGGTTTTCTGTGTCCTAATTTTCCCTCCTTGTAGTTCAGGATCTATTGTTATATTCCACCGATTGTTTACCGTAGGAGTACAGACGTTGATGTTTATAGCTGGCCAAAGAAGGATGCTTTATAAAAACGCCGTTGCTGAAGTTGACCACTGATAGAACAGTGTGGTGCAGACAACAGTATTGGCAACTTCTTGGCAACTTCTTACTCAACCGAATCAAATTGTTTGTCAGAAGCTTTATGTAAGAATGAGTTTATAATTTCAATTACCAGCTCGGTCATTTTGACTGTGAGGCCCCTAAATGGGGGGGCTGACTCTCAGCTAGGTAACAGGTAGAGCTGGTAGCGTGGGGCACTTTGAGGGTTAAGGTGCTCTCAAGGGGTTGGGCTGGAACGCTCTGGAAACACTACAGAAGAAACGACAGCACCTTGCCCAGAGTGAAGCACTCCAATCCATTTACCTTTTTGGGGATTTTTTGGTGGATCACTCAAATACTGTTAAGAATTTAACGTTGGTATTAATGGATGTAGTTAGGATCTTGTTTGGTATTAATTATGACTAATAAAAGATTCATTTGAAACACGAGTTCACACAAAGTTGAACAAAACAGTCTTGTAGATCACTCTACTCGTATTGTTTCTTGCACTGTTTTCTTCATTTGAAGAAAACATCGTCCACCCCACCCCACCCCAATATTCAACGCTTTCTGTGGTTTAAGATCGTATTTGCGGTGAGTGCTTTTGCTCCGTCTTCCTTCAGGGGCTCTGGGTGGCAGTTCTGGTAGCAGTATTCAGCGCGTTAGCAAATGTGGGGACAGCCCGTTCTTCCTGTTGAGGATCATTTGTCAGAGGAAAACTTAAAATTTTCATTTAGCTGATTTTTCGTAGTAAAGCTGGAACAGTTAATAAAATTTTATCTCTGCATTTTTTTTTTGTCCCCTAAGGCTTGACTTGATTTAAAACCTGCTGAAATCAAGTGGAATGCTTTCAGGAGGCTTTCGTTCAGGCTGTAAATCAACCATCGTGCCTTATTAAGTCACTTGTCTAAACGCTCCTTATCTCCTCTTGACTCTCCTGGGCCTCCCGGTTACCTCGTGCTGTTGGCATGAACTAACTGTTCAATGTGCTGCTTCTTGCAGGGTTGACAAATCATTCCTCCCAAACTGCAAATGTTTATCGCAAGCCAAATACGCCTTTTTCCTTTTATCTCTGCTAGACCGAGAGGTTTAATCTCTCTTGTTAGCTGCAGACTGTTTCATTTCTGTAGTCCTTTTCGGTTGAAGCATTGCTGTTGTTCGTACCTGTGGTTAACCTTGAAAGGCACCTGGGAACCTGAGCTGTTGCAGGAATCAGTAACCTACCCGTGGGGATTCTGTCAGAGGAAGGGGAGCTAACCACCACGCAGTGACCTGCACTGATTTGATTCAGCCATTCTAGTGGTACTCCATTTTAAAATCGCTCTTATTGCTGGGTACTTGCAGGAGGGCCCTTCCTGAAGGGCTGGGGCTAGCTTGGCATTGCCAGGCCAGTCAGTCTGTTTGCTGGCTGGAGGTGGTTTCTGCAGCTGGTGCTGCCCCGTGCTGGCTCTTCTACGAGCTACTGGCTCCTGTCTGCAAGAGCAGTGATCTTCAAATGTTGCTCTGTCTTTTGACAAACCATTCTTGGTCTGTTGCCTGTTTAAACATATTAGTAACAGGCACTTGTAAAACAGATTTAAATGCTAAAGGTGCTTTTTAAAGGTGCAGCGGTGCTGAGTAGCATGAGCGTGGCAAGGAGCAAAGAATTTTTGTGCTGACAGACACGTGAGGAGGTGTGTAGATATCACTTAGTGAGTCCTGCATTAAAGATCCCGTGTAAATAGATCCCTGGAAACTTCTTTACAAATCTAGAGGAGGAGTTACTTGCTGGTCACAGCTCTGTGACTGGCACTCCTGAGTCGTGCATGGAGATGTATCCATGAATAATAAAATCTAAATGCTAACACTTCAACTTGGGGAAACTTCCTTTTTGCAGTGCGATTGCTTAGGAAAGCAGCAGCAGCCACCCGGCTTGGTGAGGTCTAAACTTGTCATCAAACACTGCAGTGACTGGGCTGTGCTGCTCTACCCAGAGCTCCCAACCTGCACAGTCCCGTGGTGGAAGTACCGTGGGGTTCCTTGTCCAGGGAGACTGAAATGGGGAATGGTATGTGCTTTAAGAACTGTGTCACGTTTTAAAAATAGGTTTTGAAGGGACAGAGCAAGGCAACAT
>NW_010402197.1:13417-27936 GCF_000710305.1 Buceros rhinoceros silvestris
ATTGATTTTTTTAAAATGTGTCTACTTTAGTTGAACATTTAATCATAAGGTGGAGTTGGTGTAAAAAATGAGAGCCAAATCTAGGTGAAATAGAAGTAAAGAACTAACCTCTCCTTTTCTGAGCGTGGTTTAGGGCATCAGTCTGTTATTCTTATTGTATGCAATCATCCGTGAGTAACTCGGGAGACCGCACGTCTTTGGGCCGCTTTAGAACGCGTGACTAATGAATAGAACACAACCACTGCAGCCCTGTAATGTGTTTTCAGCCTGATACTGGTGTGTCATCTGCCACAGAAGAAGAAATCGCGTCATAAAGCAGTAAATGAGCGTGGGTCGTCACTGCAGGTGTTGTGTGCGAGTCTCGGGAGCGTGCTCCTGGGCGGCTGCTTGGGAGAGGTGCCCTCAGCTGCCGAGAGGCATTGGCTGGGCATGGGGTTCAGCATGCCCCTGGGATCCGCACTCATTTCCAGCAAAAGGAAATAACGTAGTGGGTTTTCATCCCAGGGAGAGCACAGAGCACGTAAGTGCTGGAATTCCTCTGGCTCTTCATGTGTTTAACTCTAGTTTTAGGTAGCTTGTAGAGCTTTGGGAGCTGGTTTGTGCTGGGAAGTGCCACGTGGGGGTGAGTTTTCTGAGGAGAAGGTGTGCTGTTTACTGAGAGACAGAGCCTTCAACTTTTTATTGGACGCAGCAGTACACACTTCTCTAATAGTTTTTATTGAACCTAACAGTATGTTCTTCTCTAATTAGCTATGTGATCATTTGGGGGTGAACTTATTAACCAGGAAAACACAGCATTCTGTGTGATGCCAGAGTGGTTTGATATGTCCTTTATCATAGCTGCCTGCTGGCGGTGTGTTTTGCCCTGGTGGTGCCATCAGGATGACTCGGGTGTGGCTCAGGCTTGTGCAGAGAGCCAGCTACATAGAGGAAAATCATTTCCCCTGTGTGCAGCAGGGTCACAGTACATGTCTGAAGTTGACACAGGGCTAGTGTTTAAGTTGCGTATCACTGCGGTTGTACTTTGGGGGATAGAAGACTGTATTTCCTACAGCTAACAGAAGAAACAAATCCTGTACTCATAACAATGGGCTATGGGGTGTTTGTTCTGCGCATGTAACGCCGGAAGGCAATCGGATTCAACTCTCCGTTGTTCCCATACGGTTCCATCCATTTCATTAAAACTGTGGGAATAAGTCCCGCAGTGCCAAAAGACCAATGTTGAAAATGTATTTATTTACACTGCGGAGGCTGTGCCCGGAAAACAAACAGGCCAGAGCCGCTGCTGTAATGAGAGTTCAAAAGGTAAATCTCAGAGGCGAAGGAAGACCCACAGGTCGGCTGTTTGCTCCACTGAGCTGGCGGCTGTGTTGGCTGAGGCCTGGAGTCCAGCACCCAGGTGGGTCATATCCTGAGCAGGCAGCAGACCAGGGCGTGCAGCTGTGCCCAGCTGTGCCTTGGTAGAAAGCTCCCTCTGCACCCCAGGGGCCACCCTCCCTCTCCTCCCCCGTGAGCAGATGATGGTGGTACCAAAGAAATCCTGGTCGGTTCTCCCGTGTCTCGTCCTCAGCCCCTTCTCCCCACTTGCGGGATGCGAGGCAGGGCTGGTGGAGCAGCACTGCCGGTGTAAAACACTCTGCTGATCCGCAGCGATCAAAGACTCGGGCTTTTCCCCACTTCATATACATCTTGTACATGACCCTGAGCACATCCCATCCGTTTCTGATCACTTTTCCCCCAGCACAGATACTCTAATTCTGCAGTATCATGATCTCACTTCAGTAAGTGCAGTTGAAGCATGGAGGTGGCACACGTTAATTTGCATTTTTAGCAAGAGGAAGGGTACATAGTGTGCCTGTGAGTCCTGGTCACAGTAAGCTCTTCCTCATCAGTCCCAGATTTAGGATCTTTTTTGGTGTCGGATCTGAAGTAAAATGCTGAAAGTGGTCACCCACGCTGGGATTTAAGAGTCCTCTGTGTGCTGGAGTGGTGAAGCACCCTGAAAGACCAAGGAGGAGGATGGCTGGTAAACTTTACATCTATTCAAGGTGGATACTTAACAGACAGTGTCTCCTCAGAGGATCACTTGCAGGCGGCCTGTCCCCAGGAGCATTAGGAAAGGGAGAGCAACCCAAGGAGGGCTGGGGGAGCCCAACACCCAGCCATTATCTATCAAGTAGAGCCACCAAATCACCTCCTTCCCACCCCATCTTGTGGTCAAGTGTTTTGGGACCAGAATCTGCTGGGTGGTTGTTTTTTTGCTGAAAGGAAGTGGGGAAGTACAGAAAATAAATGTGTGTTTTCTCTGGTGTGTTGTGGGTCAAACTGGAACCATGGAAACCTAGCTTTGGTCCAGGACTTCCTGCCCTTGCCCAAAGTCTTGCTTAAGAAAAATGTACAAAAACGGTCTTACTAACTTAATATTTTTGATCATTTCGATGCTGATGTCATTGCCTGAGTACACAGGAGTAACATCTGGTGGAAACATTTCTTGTGAAAAGTTTCTTTTCAGCTGTTTTAAAATGCCATTGTCAAGCAACAGAGGCCTAAATTCCAGCTGGTGTAAAAATAATGGACAGGAATTTATTTTACATGTGTATTTTTTATTAGTAATTGCTGAGCACTGTTACTTAATTTGGCAGTGCAGAGGTGCAGTTCCACAATCATGAGAGTGAACCTGAGGGCAAAGAAAGCGAGCAGGACTAACTGGGATTCATCTTTTGCAAAGGTCTGAAATTCAGAAATAGATTAACAATCAGAAAGGAAATAAAAAGCCTGTGGTAACTATTTAGGATTTGCAGTTGGTTGACTTTAGAGAGTTGCCACTCCGGCCTAGGGGAGCTTCCCATTACCCGTTGTGGTCATGAGGAGAACCGGCACGGCTCGTCACCTCACTGGCACAGGGTACCTGCCCCATGGCTGGGTACCCAGGTTGATCTTTACACAGCGATTTTCCGAAGGGCATGTGTGTTCTGGAGGGTGATGGAGTCCTGCGTTGCATCTGTGAATGACCAGGGGATTCTTAAGATACTCACATAGTGAATGAGCTGATACTGGCCGTGCACATTTCCACACTGTTTTACAAACGTGTGAGCAGGATTACTGTGAAATTGTTGCTCAAGTGGCTCATCCCGTGGCCAGAAGATCAAATTCTTTCCATTTGGAGATCTGACACCTCAGTCTGAAACACGTGATTATCATCTTCAAAAAGCCTTTCGGCACGTTTTCAGTTTAAAGCTGCAACAGAAGTCAGAGGCTGGTTAGTGGTGCCAATAATACTTTCTGATTATTTTAAATCTGCAGAATAAAAAACCTAACAGTGGAACTTAAAACCAAGCAGGATGAATTGAAAAGCATGAAAGAAGATTTGCGGTATTTCCAGGAGGAGAAGGAAGCTGCCTATAAGCAGTCCCAGGCGCTCAGGTAAGCCCCGCAGGGGAACACCGCTGTTGCGCCTCCTGGGAGTGTGCACAGAGAATTCCGCAGGGCTGCAGGCGCAGGCTGGGAGAACACTTGAGAGAGAAGTGGGTTTGTAACCATCGTGGTGTTTCTCGCTCTTCCAGAATAGGGTAAAACCAGCCCCTGTAGCACAAGCTGTCAGCAACAGAGGAGCGCTTGTCAGGTTTACTTTGGTTCCCAAGTTCACTGATGGTATTTTGTCATTTTAAAAATGTACTCGTGGTGTTGTTTTCTGCCTTGCAGAAATACATTGGAACACCACTGCTCCACTCTGAACAAGGCTGTCTCCCTGTTCCCTTTCATTCGAAGTGAGCTAGACAGCATCAAAGACGTCATCTCCAGTAACCTGGAGAACTGGGCTTCCATGAAAGAAGAAATTTTTCTACAAATAAAAACTGTTAGCAAAGAAGCTTTGACAGGTAAATCATCTTGCAGTAGTTTTCGACAAGATAAAATATATTTTGGTAGTGGAATGTAAAACAGTAAATTAGAAGGTAAAATTAATTAGGTATTTTTTGATTCTGACCTCAACTTGTCCAGATCAGGAGCAGTAGAAGACTCTGTCTGTGTAGCAGCTGCTCCCCCCGTCTGGTTCCAAAGAAGAACCAGTAATACCCCAATACAGCTGTCTTTATCCGAGGGGTCTTTGGGGCTGGAAGGGGCATGGAGCAGCCTGTGGGCTGAGAACAGTTCCCTTGGCCCACAGCCCGCTTCCTGCTCGAACAAGGGCATCCTTCAGCAGAAGGGAAGCTGGAAGCAAGTCACAACTGAGGGCTTGTTCGTGAAGGTCATGCCCAGCCCTGCGGCTGGTGGTCAGGCTTGAAAACTCAGATTTATCCTTGAATTACCATTTTTGCTCTGCCACAGTGAAGAGATTAGTTTTGTTAAAAAGTGTGCAGTAGTGTAATGACAGGCTGTACTATCCAGAGCATCCAAGCAGACCCTGTGCTGCCTTTTGCAACTTCAGTGGCCTTTGGACATCATTTTCCTATCTGTATTCCTTCCCGTGTAGTTCTTCAGTGTGCTCTGTGTGTGTGAGGTGACAAGCTGCTATTTGCTCTGGAGGTGAGTTTTATCAGAGCCGTGAGGTCGCAAAGTAGCAGCTGAGCTGATGTCACACTTTCTGTCCTTGTGAGGAGAAACGTCAAGGCATGGTGGGCGATGTGCATCCCTCAGACCACTGCTGGTGCGAGCTCCAATGCAAATGCACAGTGCAAGTTCACAGTGAAATTCACTTCAGTGAAATCTGTGTGCACGGAGCATCTCAGAAAATGTGTAGCTTCATTTTAAATAATGGCTCCCCAGTAGCCTGTGCTTCCTGGGAAATGAGGGGCGATTTTTAATGATTTCAATGATTGCTTTGTTTGGCCCGGGAGGGAATTGGAGGGGCAGCTGTGCTGCAGGAGCGAGGAGGCATGCAGACCCCTGAGACAGTGGCCGGGTCCCTGTGGAGCGTCCTGAGCCTGGGCAGCGCAGAGCCCGGTGGGGAGGGCTCCTGCCTGCTGAGGATGAGTGTGACTGGAAAACCCCTCCTCAGAATTTGGTTTTTGTAAGAACAATTAATTTAAATGTCAGCATTAATATCATGCATTTTGATTCATGATTCACTGCTCATTGCACCGAGTGCTGCGTGTCCCTGAGGAGTCCTCTCTTCCTGAGCTCAATTTGCTGCCTGCTTCCAGCTAATGAAGAGAACGTGACCACGTGGTGCTGCAGGTGTCTGCAGGTTTGCAGAGATTCGTGACGTTTCAAGGCCTCTTTTCTGAAGAACTCCTTGTTTTACTTGTTGTGATATGCAAAAGTATGGAGTATCTGTATGGAAACAGAAGTGCAGCCTTTCGCGTTCTTTAGTGGTTGTACATACCACTATATGTGCGTTATTCCTGATGCATCCAATAAATCCCACTGAGAAGACTGCCACGCTGTGAACACTGTATACGTCCTGAAATCTAGCTTTCTAAATCAAAACCATGTCATCACACAGAATTACTGCTTTCTGGCCTGCTCATGCCCCTCAGGCTTGTTTATGTTCTGTTGTACGAGTTGTTCGTTATTAACATATGGTAACAGATTAATGCATAGTAATTTTTTTTGTTTATTTTACCTTACTGTTTTTACAACAAGATTTTCAGAACTTGTTTTCCATCCAGACTGTGAGACAAAAAATGTTACATGAGGTGCATATGCCTAGACTGGTTAGTGTGAAAACAGCTTGTAAAAGCCCTCGTCTGGGGACATTATTGAACTGTGGTTCATTAGGGGCAAGTAGAAAGATGTAGAAGAACTTAAAATCGTTTCAGTATTTACATCATTTGGTCTGACAATAAATTGATTTTAGGGTGGAGTGGTTGGGGAGGATCGTAGATAGTGGAAGTCTTTGTATGTCCACAACAGCTTGTCTAGTGTCCCAGGAGAAAAGACTTGGGGTCACACCTTTCTGTCACCTGTTGTTAGTCCCTCTGGAGTATGTACATGTATTTTAATGTGATTTTGAGATCTTAGAGGATAAAATTTGTATTATTCGTCAAAAGTGTCTGTTGGGTTAAGTGCAAGTTATCTGTCTAAAGAGACACTGCTCAAAGCACTTGTCCTTCCACATTCGCAGTTGAAGTGTTGCTGATGTATATGTCTTACACTGGTCCTTACCCAACCTGGGGTCACAGACGCTAAAGTACTGGGGTCACACATCAGGTGTAATACTTGTAGTGGAGAAGGTAAGTTTGACAACAGTCTGTATGATTTTTTTTTTTTCTCCTCAGAAATACCCAAATTGAATCAAAGATTAGCAAAATCCCAGCGAGAGAACGAATGCCTCCAGGAAAAGGTCAAACACCTGACGCTGGTGGCCGACACGGTTGAGCTGAAAACTCAACAGCTTCAAACTTCACTTCAGCAAGGGAATGAGCTACAGAGCAGGTGCCGAGAACTACAAAAGGAAACTTTGGGTAAGAGAATTTTGATATTTCAAGCAAAATTCCAAGTAAATGTAGAAAAAATTAGCTCTAAAAGCACTGTAGTTGTGGTTGCTGCTGTGAAAGCTCTCAGCAGCCCAGCTTGGGCCCCAGTAAAACATGGGTGTTGTGCAGTCAGAAAGACAGAGCTTGGTTCTAAGGAGTCTGGTACCCTGCTGGGAACATGAGTCAGCTGAGCGGCGGGCAATGAAGGAAGGGAGGAAAACAAGGAAGCTGATGGCAATACACTTGTCAGTCTTATAAGACCAGAGGGAGAAGGCTCTGAGGTGATGATTAGAAGGCACGCTCTCCCCTTGAGCGGAAGGCCAGCAAGGAGTCTTGGCTATCAGCAACAGAACTGAAAAGTAGGTCAGGCTGAGCCCATCTCGTTTCTCATAGATTCATTAAACTCGAGGCTGTCTAATGATTTGCCCTTGATAGTGTGCCTGCAGAATCCAGAGAGTCCTCCTGGAAACCCTCAGAGCGGTGACAGCTCCTGAAGTGACAACGTCTTGTGAGCTCTGTTGAGGCAGTAACTCAGTGCGAGGGGATCAGTTCTCTTAGCAGCTCCTGAGCCTCTTTAAAGCAGTATCGCATCTGTAGCGCTAGCTGCCAGGCAGTTTAAGGCCTGGGGAACAGGCAGAGGTTGGGCTGTTCTAGGCAGTTTTGAGTCACCTCCTTGGCACCGCGGTTCCCATGCTGCCTTGGGCACACTATTTCCAGCAACAGGTCTTGGTGGTGGCCACGATGAAGGAATTTTGCTGGTGCTTTATAGCAGTGATAACATCAAACGTGAATCTGCAAAGTGGAGGACTGGTCCACCCTCCAGTGGGTTACCAGCCCGCGGTGCTGAGGATGGGCTGTAGTTCTGTGACTGTAACAGTCCTGTGAGGAAAGCTCCCACAGCCGTGTGTTCCAGTGGTAGAAAGGAGCAGATAACTAATACTTCGCTTTCTTCTGCATTCAGTGTAACCAGAACACTCGTTTCCACCTTCTTTTAGGAATGTCTTCTCTCTTTCTCTACATAAACACAAGTAGTGATAAGCATTAGATCGTTTCTGGTTTGCCTTTCTCTGGAAATCTGAGCTGCCGCGCTTTTCAAAACGGGTCTGTCACCTGCCTGCCTTAAGGAAAATATGATTGGACCGGCATTTTTAGGTGGAAAAATTAATCAAAATATAATACAATAATTTCTCTGCAAAATTAGCTCCTTCTCAAGTATACTGTGACATTTCATTTGGGCTGAAAAGTGTTTTAATTTTTTTTTGTATGAAATAGCAAAGCTCTTGGGTGACAGCAGTTCACTCATTGCTGCTGGTGTGCAGCCTGTTGCTGTTCCTCAGGAACAGTGCTTGGTACAAGCTCTAGAACCATAGATTTGACTTTTATAAGGTGCCACATTCCATCGAACTCCGATAACTTTGCCCGTTCCTGAGTTAATGTTTTCTGGTGGGCTGGCTGTAGGGAGGGGTGGGAAGCTGACTGACTGCAGCAGTGTTCGCAGGCACTTGCCAAGCTGGAATGTTGGCAAGTGCCTGCGGTTGTAGAAACTCTAAAGTCTGTTTAATTCCATATCCTGCCCTCACCGCTGACAAACTCGGCGTGGTTCAAAGGAAGGAGCAGGAACTCTAGGAGAGCAATTACAGGATAATCTGTCTTCCTTACGTGTCTCATCTTGACATGAGAGGGCCTGGAGCCTGCTAAGACAGTCGTTTAAGCTTTGAAATATGTGGCTTGGTGTCACTGCACAAGAGATTTGGATTGTTGCCTTTGTGTTGCTGTGAAAACTACCTTACAGTTCCGTTTTCGTTTTTGTGAGGCTGTTTACTTCAGATGTTCCCATAAACACCAAATTCGTTGTTTGTTCATGTGCATTGTTAAAATACGCTTTATTTTCCAGTTTTGCCCACCTTGAACTCCGTGGAGATTTGCCTTGTTCTGATGTTAGACCACCAGGGGAAGGTGCTCACAGTCTGTAGTCCTGATTCATTTATTTATTTAAGATTATGCAGTATCCCATCAAGCAGTTGGTTATATTTAGGTTCTAATTTCTTGCCCTGAATTGCTGTGCATAACTTAGGGCAATAACTCTAGTGTGTGTATCAGTAGCACATCACGGGCGGGTTCAGGCCAGCTCCCGTAGAGCACCTCTGCTCTTTGTGCTGGAAAACCTGAGCTTACCTGAGCCTGGTCTAGAGCCCCTTCTCCAGTCTGTGGATCCTCGTGGGGTTTTTAGGGTTTTCTCTATAAGAAAATCAAGTTTTCAGAGGATATCACCAAACTTACCTCCTCACTGATTTCTGAATATTCATTCCAGTAAAAATGCTCGCATCTTTGACAGGGGTGAAAAGCCGCTGGGGAAGGGGACAGCCTGGATGGGGAAGAGAGCAGTGGGGGAGCATGGTGACAGGGCTGCTGGGGAACCTGGCTGTGAGTGAGCTGAGAGCATGCACTGGAAAGTGAAACGGCAGTCCTGACTCCCTGGAGTTCTGTCACCCTTTGTGGTGACAGCCGCAGGCATCCTGGGGGAAAGCAGTGCGTGGTTATCTCCTGAACGAGTGGTTTGTAATGCGGCGTTCATAAAGCATGGAGAAGCAGCTGACACACTGTAACTCGACAGGATGATATTCTGGAACACGGCCGTTATCAAGTCACCATTTCAGTAGTTTAGGGATTAGTCTTACCAGGAATTTTGCCTTGGAAAAAAATCTGCTTATTCGATGTGCTGATGGGGTTTTTGCTGGCATTCTTGAAGTGTGGCTTGAGTATCGGTTAAATACCGTACCTGTTAATCATTGCTCTTTCCCAGTTGCTACTGGATTTTTTTAATCTCTGTTCCGAAATGAGATCCTTTTTACAGTAATGACTTGTGTGCCTGGAACAAGGCCAGGCTGGACAGGACTCTGAGCAACCTGGCCTGGTGGAAGGTGTCCCTGCCCATGGCAGGGGGTTGGAACTGGATGATCTTTAAGGTCCTTCCAACCCAAAGTGGTCTGTGATCCAGTGATATTTTGTACATTTGGCTGCAACACTTAACAGCAATCACTCGTGCAATGTCTGGCGTGGCACTGTGTGTCTGACACTGCACACCGTCATCGTTAGTGGGAAGCATGATTAGAGCTGTAGCCTTTTTAGTTCGAGACACAAAGTCGACTGTCCCATTCTCGTTCTGAATCATCCCCAAAACCCTGGTCTGTGATCCAGTGATATTTTGTACATTTGGCTGCAACACTTAACAGCAATCACTCGTGCAATGTCTGGCGTGGCACTGTGTGTCTGACACTGCACACCGTCATCGTTAGTGGGAAGCATGATTAGAGCTGTAGCCTTTTTAGTTCGAGACACAAAGTCGACTGTCCCATTCTCGTTCTGAATCATCCCCAAAACCCACGGTCCTTGCAAGCTGTTCTGCAGCCATGCTCACAGAGGAGCGCTGGAGCGATGTGCTGAAAGAAAGGACATGATGTGGGTAAGATGATGTGGGATGTGGTGGCTGGGAGAGAGCTAATGCCTGGGGGGCTGCGGTCGGTGCCCATCCCTGCTGCAGCCAGGGAAGTGGCTTTGGTCTGTGCCAGGAGGACTGTGCAATGCTGTAGGTTAAACACAGCAGGTACAGAAGGGAAAACAAAAGAGCTTTTCCTGCTTCCCCTCTGGCCTGGTTCCAGGTGACTCTTCAGATGAACAATGGTTTGTTTCGTCGGGGTGTCCTCAGCGGTGAAACAGCTCCCAGGCCCTTCCCGGGCACTGCAGTTTTAGTTTCCATTCTTCGGTAGCCGGGGAGTGGAGGGAGGGGAGCATACAGAGCGTACTTTCGACAGGGTCTAGCGTGTCCCTGGGGCAGATCAAAGGGGTCAGTAGCCGCTGCAGACTGTCCTCTCCCTGCTGTCCGGGCTCCCCAGTCTCCCCCATGCCACAGCTTGCTTCCACCCCCATGCCATCACCGGGAGCAAATCGTGTTTTTACCAAAAGAAAAGGTGATGAAAGGCTCTCCTTTACCTGCTCCTGATTTTAAAAATTTCATTCTGTCCCCACAAGTCCTGTGGATTTCTATCTGTATCAGCACTGCTGGTGGCGTCTGTTTCTACATTTGTGTGATTTGTGTGCCATATTCATGGGTACCTTGTAGCCCATTATGAGCTGTACACGAGGAGCAACTGCAGGGTTCTCGGTTTGATGAGAGAAGAAACTTGGGGTATATTGAACTAAATCAGCTTTTTCCACTTGGCTGTGCCCTAACCGAAAATGAGGGGGTGACTCCCCAAAGAAATGTAAAGCATTAGAATATTCTGAAGGAGTTCTCTCCAAGCTGACATCCTTATTATTTTTTTCTCTGGTCGCATTGGTGGGAGACCCAGCCGAGAGCTGTCTTCTCTGGTTTTGTCATCTTCTGTGGTTTTTTCATGTCCACTTCAAAGGAATATTTTGGAAGCTGCTTGTTTATGTTTATGAAGAGATTTGAAAATCTACAGTGCTCTCCAGAGCTGCTCCTTCCCTCAGGAGGTCTGTGAAGCGCACTGCCATGTTACCTCTCCTGCTCACTCGCCTTTTTTAAACGCGTTTTCCAGAGAAGAGGGATTTACAAAAAAAAAAGAAAAAGCATCTGTAATGGGTTCCCTGAAAGTTATCTCAGTGGTTAGTGTGACTGCGTGGATTCTCAGGCATCTCAGTGGTGTAATACTCGAGCAGGAGGGTCACCACGACCGCTGCTCATTAACACCGGGCTGTTTGACCTGCTACTGACTTACTTTGCACATGTCATGTTTCTTTTTTAAACGGAACGTCGTATGCGGAGTTCATACAGAGCATCAGGGCTCTGCGGAGTCTTAACCAACAGCTGAAATATCAGCTGAGCAGTTTGGTCATTTGTGTGAGGCAATTTAAAATGTATTTTTATGAATAAAAAAAAGTAGCAGTTTCTTCCTTCATAGTAAAGGAGTGGTTTGGGAGGGTGGGCTTTTTGGTTTAGTTTGGTTTGTTTTCTCCCCAACCTACTTTCAGTAATACCCCTCTTTGGTACTGAATGAGTTCAGTGATCCAGGAAAGAAATCCTTCCAGGATTTGTGATTTAGGTGTGTTGAAAGGATTTTCCCTTCTGCAACCAGAACTGTGATGATTCCTGTTTGGTGTCTTTATCAGAATTGTAAATTATGGACTATTTCACACGGCAGCAGCCATTTGCCAGAGCTGAAACTCGGCGCTAGTTTCTACTCTTGTTCCTTTGTTCTTGTGCCTCTTCTGACTTTCTGAACATCGTTTTTGTGAGTTCCCTTGTTGCCAAGGAGGTGGATTTGCCTGCTGGGTTCCTACCACTTCCCAGACCCACAACGCATCATCCAGTGAGCTAGAGGAGCAGGTCCTGAAACATGCTCAGTGCAGGGTGAGAGCTGGTGAATGATTGTCTGATCAAATAGAATCTCAAAAAAAGAAACAGCAATAATGCCTGGTGATAGTGCTCTGTGTTTGTGGGGTCGGGAGGGGCAGAAGAGCTGCAATAGCATGTGCTGAAAAGAGAGGAGCTGCTCTCTGCACTTTCATTTTTATTACCAGCCAAATCCTTTCCTCCACTTAATCACAGAGAGAGAGTAATTTTTCTCCACAAAGTCATTGCAGTTTTTCTTTAGCCCATTTGTGGTTCAAGGTTTACCCCTGTATGAGTTTAAATTGCTGCCTGTGCACATGAAATCTGCCTTTTAAATCTCTTGAAGCTACTGCTTCACAAGCTACTTAAGTTACTAAATATAAACTTTGCAGTGGTCTGCTGACATAACGAGACTAATGAGAGCTGACTGGAAAAGGCAGGCAGCTGTGGGAGTTGTGGGGAGTGGGAGCGGGGCATGTCAGCGCTCTCCGTGGAGGGAAGGAGCAGTATTTTCATCTATGTGAAGCGTCTTTAATGACGCTTTAAAGACCGCTTTGAAGAGCTTTGAAAATCCAAAGGGAGAATAGTTTCCTGTACTTTTAGGTAGACTGCAGCTCAAATAACCACTATTCATACTACAAGTGCTGTTGGAATATTTTTTTTTTTATTAATTCCAGCTGGGGTACTAAGAATTTGAAGGGTGAGAGCTGGGGAATGCGGCACTGGTGTTTGAGCAGAATGTGGCACACAGGTTAGGCGAAGCAATGGCTCATTAGCACCTTTCAGCAGCCTCTTACAGTGGAAGAGGAAACAGATGAGCACGGTGTAAGGAGCAGCGTCCCAGTTCTCCTCAGCTAGGCGCTGGGATAATGCTGTGTTTGGGTATGGTTTGCTTGGGGAAGGGCCTCTCTTTGCTTCTTGAGAAAAAGCAGGAATCTGTGTTACAGGAAATATATTTACTGTATTTTGTTTTAAACCCCGAGGAAAAAAAAATCTGTCTTCAAGGAAAATTAAGGTCAGGAGCTCCGTTTTCTCGCCTTCAGTTTTGCCAGCCAGTAGGTAAGTGACAGTATTTCAGTTCAGTTTTAATACACAGGAGCAGCAGATCTGTAGAACAATTTGGATGTATCCTGATCAGCTCGGCTGCAAAAAGGCAGGAACATGGGTCCAGTTCAGGCCACATCCTTTGCTGCCAGTGTGTGAGCCCAGGCTGTGGCTGAGCAAACACCGTGTAAGCACTTGGTGACTGCAGGAGACCTTGTGACGGGCACTGGGAGAGCAGGGGGGAGAGGGGAGCGGGGTTGGCGGAGGGAGATGTGTTTCTCTGATGAAGCAGTCTTATGAATAGGGCCTTGGGGAAGATTGCCCTCGTGGCTGCGTGGTGCACGCAGCTGCTGGCTTATTCTGAGGGTGCTCTGGAGGTGGAGGTGTACCACTCCAAACTGTTCAGAATCCGGGCCCTTCTCTTGCTTTTTCTCTGCTTGTTTTACAGACAGATATGAAAGACCTAACATACTTGTTCAGAGCAGAGGTCCAGCAAGCCCGGTCCTGGCAGTGGTCAGCAACATATGCTGGGGGAGATAAGAAACAGGCGCTCCTTTTTTTGGCACATCCTCCCAGTTCCTGGCAGCTTTTAGTGATTTAGAGACTTCCTGGTGGCACTGGCCAGGTCTCCAGAAAGGATGTAAATCTATATGGCTGGAGCCTGTCCCTGGGCTCCTTCCAAACAGGCTTGTGCTCCTGAGTCACAAATAAAAAGAAGAACTCTCTTGTGTATACAGAAAATAATTTATCTCAGAGAACATAGCACATGAAATATTATAAATACAAATAAATGGTTCTGTTCCGTGCGTGCAAGGACCTTGAGTGTTCAGTTCACTTCTTTGGTCTCCTTAGAAACACACAGTGAGGCAAATGAGTCCTGCTCTGACACAGCCATTTTGCATGGATGTATTTCGTATTTCTCCCAGCTTCCCTGCTATGCTTTTAGAAATAAATGTAGTTAAAAGTATCTGTGTTACGTGTGCGTCCAAATTTGGTCCAGCATTAATGTTCCAAGAAAAATCAAATATTTTTACCCCTTTCGACACAGCCCATTGGCCAATATTCAGGGCCTTGTAGGTAGGTCACTACAAGGAGTAGTTACTTAGTAGGCTTTAAAGAATACCTACAACCTCCTGTTTCTCAGAATACCAGAGAAATTTAGCAACAGGACCTGGGTTCCAGTCTATCTGCACTGGGGACCTCCACTTCTGTCTCCAGATAGACCAGACCAGTATTTTCCTGACCCCTTGGATTCTCTGTTTCTTTCTGCTCATCCCTGTAACGTTACTGGGCTGCATTTGCCCTGCTCCCCCTCTCCCTCGGGTTCTTTATGTAAGTATGGTGGCTCCTGCGTTTGAGTTTCTGTTCCAGCCAGTCGATCTGCTGCTCGCTGTTTCCTGAATGAAGGACACTGCTCACGCCCACCAGCCTCGGGAACGATTCCTTCAGTCCACCAGCGTGACTGATACTATCTTGATCTGAGGTAACACAGGGAGTGTCCCACAGCGTTCTGGGGCCAAGTTTCTAAAAACATTGTTCCTCAAATGAGATTAATTAGACAAAGGGAACCGTCTTGTGGCGAGAGCTGGGCTGGTCGCGGCTGGTCCAGAAGGGACCCAGCTGTGGTCTGGGAGTGCCTGGAGGGGAGAGAGGAAGGTCGTGGATCCTAACTCTCCTGGAGAGTGGCAGGTGGTGGGACAGGGGCC
>NW_010402197.1:28077-28881 GCF_000710305.1 Buceros rhinoceros silvestris
TGGAGCTTCGAGCTGGACCTTGGGAAAAGCTTTTTCAGCAGCAGTGCACGAGGAGGCTGCTCGGGTTGCTGGGGGAGTCTCCAACCTTGGGGGTCTGCAAGACACCGCTGAGTAGAAGCCCAGATAACCTGGTGTGTTTATGACCAGGTGCTGTGCTGGGAGAGGGCTGAACTGCACAGCCCCCAAGGTCCCTTCAGCCACCCTCTCTGTGAAGATGTACCCGGCCAAATCATGAGGAGAATTTCACAGATCTTGGTGGGAAAAAAAAACCAAAACTTGAATTTGTGATTCTTCTGCGAGTAGCTGTGTCCTGCTGACACGCTGAGAGTGAGGACAGCACATGCAGCTTCTCGGCGGTAAGCAGCCTGGCGCTTCTCGGTGAGAGCGGGAGCAGGACTGCCCCAGCGCCGCCTTCTCATCAGTGGTGGGTGTCATGAGTCAGAGCTTGTCTGGTTTAAACCAAACTACCTGCCCGTTGTTCCCCAAACCGTGCTTAAGAGAAGGGAAAATGAAACCGCTTCCCCACGGTGCTGTTCTCTGTGTGCTGTGCTGCAGTGATGCGGGTGGAAGCAGCCGCTCTGCTCGCCTGCAGTCCCCAGCCAGGTAGCGAGAACTGGACAGTCTTCCTGAAACTGGAAGAGATGATCTGTGTAGACGCGCGTCTATTCTTAGGCACAGTCATTTTAGACCAGAGACCTAGTGATACAGAACAGATTTGTACCGTGACTGGCACGGACCTGGCTGGGGCTGCGCTGCTGAGTTTCTGTCCGCCCCTGCGGAGGCAGGGGGGACTCGGCACCGACG
>NW_010402197.1:28894-37379 GCF_000710305.1 Buceros rhinoceros silvestris
GGCACGGAGCAGGCTGAAGCTGCGCCGCTGAGTCGCTGTCCGCCCATGCGGGGGCAGAGGATCTCCGGTACCGAGCGGGCGCTGCGTGCCTGCAGTGGCAGGATCTGTCTGAGTTGTGCATACCAGCCTCTCCAGAAAGTCTCAACACCTGGCATATGGGTTTTGATTCTCAACACCTGTAGAAACCACTGAGCTTTCATTTAGATGAGAGCAATGTTTTCAGAAGGTATCTTGGAACTTTTGGTAGGTTTTGCAGGAGAAGTGGATAATTACACTGTTCTATCACGCATGCTTCTGAACTGATATCATCGCGGATCTGTTAGGAATTAGCTGCAAAGTTGATGGCTTCCAGAGGAGTTGCTTACCCAGTGTGACTGTAGTTCACAGTGCCTGGGGTTTCTTCACTGAAAGCTTTACCAGTTGTTGCTGTTAACAAGCAGGAAGCAGAGCCTTCCCTGAGCACCGTGCCGTTGGCCAGGCAGCTGGAGAGGATGCAAACTGGGTGGCTCAATCCCTGACACCCGTTCCTGGGCAGTCTCCCTGCTCGGTGTTTTGCAGATTCTATGGGCTGTGTCTGTGGGAATTCGCCCAAAGAAGAGGAAACAGCCACCAGCCATCGACTCTTTATGATAAGATCTGCTGTGAATCGGAAAAATAAGTAAAATTAGACATGAATGGTATTGAGATGGGTTTGGACTGAGGACTCCTTGAAATGTGGTACTCCTTAAAGCTTGAAATGAGTATCAGTATTACAGAGCGTGAACAGTTTTGGTGGTTTTGCATGTTTTACCATAAGCTCTATTTTCATTACTGGAGAACATTTTTACAAAAGCATTTGAATATATTTATCTTTATTCATCACGTTTTCAGCAGAAATTTTTGTTTGTATTACCATTCCCCTTCCTAGTTTCCTCATTTTGATTCAGTTTCCCAAACTCGATTGAGGTCTGTATTATTTAGTCCCTGGGTGTGGGTCTGGTCGAGGCCGAGAGCCTTTGCTAACCAGCTCCCGTTGACTTTGGTGGGAACTCTCTCTGGAGAAGACTTGCAGAAACCAGCTGTATAATTGAATCCAGCTTCTCCCTCGTGAAAAACACATCTCCAGTGCTCAGTCGTGATGAAAACTTCTCAAAACAGAGTAAAAGGAGAAACAGAGCTGAAAGAGACCACCCAAAGTACTAGAACCAAAAGGAACGTTATCCCGCTGCTTTTCCTCTATTCCAGAGCTCGTGTCCACACTGCCACGACTAGGAAGAGGAAGACAGACCACAGCTGATAATTGCAAGAGAGCTTCTGTAATAACAAATTTTTTTAAGAATTGTCAAAAAGGGATGTTCGTGGAAAACTCTGTAGCAGCCATCCCATGCAAAGAACAGCAAAGGGCTCGCTCTCCTTTTTGTGGTGTTGATCTGTGGCTGAATTATTTAGCTTTGGAAGAGTGTCCAGAGCAGAACATTCCTGTTCTGGGGAGAATGCCCCATTGAGGGAACTAAGGTAAACGAGAGGAACTGCAGGTGGTCTGATTTGTCCTCCTGTGCTTGGCATGGCTTCCCATTTGCGGAGAGGGCAGAGGTGCCAGCTCTGAGCTGGTCTGACCAAGCTCGGCTTGGTCCGGTGTCTGTCGTGCACTTTGGATGCAGTGAACGCGATGCAGATAACGTAGGAGCTGCGTGGCTTAGATTGCAGTGGGAGCTTGGCAGAGCAGTCTTTAGAACTGCCGAGAGGAAGTTCCGAGAAGACAGCTGTCACGCAAACACAGGTTTTAAACAGTCGTAAGCTGTCAGTGATTTAATTCTCTAGGCTCTGTTCAACAGAGAGCAGGGATGCTCAGTGGCTCCTTCCCAGGGAACTGAGGAGGCACGTGGCTGGCTTTCCAAGGCACAGCACCGAAGCAGTGAAAGGGTACTGAAAGGTTCTAAACCACTGGTTTCCAGCCATTTTGACAAGCAGGTGTTTTAAACTACCCCCACCAGTTACGGTGGTCATACACTACCATCAGATTTCGGGCACCGCTGACAACAGCTCTGTGGAGGAGCTTCAGACCAGCTTCCATCAACCTGAGGAGCACAGTCAAACCAAAGCACTGGAGGACTTGCTGTCCCAGGGGTGGCAGGGACAGAGAGGGGTAAATGCTGGCTGCCCGATATTTAGTAAATATAATTCCAGATGTCGTCAGTGTCCAGTACATCAGAACAGGGGTGCAGCTGTGAGGAGCTGGGAATGCTCCCTAATTGGAGCAGGAAGAGAAGGTACTAGTCTTCATCTCTTTTTGTCCTCTAGGAGCTGAGGTCAGCGGCCTGCAGTCCCTTTTTCCTGCAGGATGCTGGTCCTTGGTCATACCCAGCTTGGAGCAGCCCAGTGAGGAGTACGACGTGCACAGGGATTGTGTGCAGTGCAGCATCCCCTGCGTGCTAAACCAATGCACAGGTTAGCTCCGGAAGGAGCCATCATGTCCCTTCGCTTTTGGCAGTCAGGTCTGGGAATGAGCATCCGTTCGGTGGGCATCCGTTCTCATTTATTGAAAGGCTTGTTCTCTTGAATACCTGCTTACACTCTTCTATGTGCTCGTTCAGTTGTGTAGACTCTGCCGTGAATCAGAGCAGAAGCTATTGCAGTAGGTAAAGCTGAGCAACGTGGCACTGTCGATTAACAGTTGCAAAAAAGCTTAGTCCAGCCCAAAGAGATTTTGACTTTCTCTCTGGGAATGTGTCTGGCAGGTTGTGTGTGCTGTCCCCGGTGTAATCCTCTCCCGACATGGTGGCTGTAGTCTCAGGTCACGAGCAGCTTTCCTTTCCCTTCGCTGCATGTTGGGAGTCTGCCGAACAGGAGGGTTTGGCAGGAGATAGTGTGACGGGGCGGGGGGATTGCTGGCAGAAAACACTAGGGGGTGTGAAGGGAGCTTGTAAAGTTAGTTTACACCTGTAAGAACAGAGGGATTTAGTTACAAAAGGGGAGAAGGTTTGTTCTGTTCTCACCAGAGGGTGCAACAAACTGCGGGGGTGCTGTGCTGGAAGTGCAGACGGCCGTCTGTCCTGGCAAGAGACCCGGCTTGCGTGCACGGGCGAAAGCCAGTAAATCCCGCCTGTCACCTTGTCTGCTGGGAGAAAATCGGTCCCTTTTCTGTTTGCGCGAGGCTGCACAGAAGGAAGGGTATTTAACAGTTCCTGTGTCTTTGCACAGTGTTTTCTGTGGAAGATTTTTACCAAGTGGAAAAACAAAAGATAACGAAACGAGTTGTACAGATGCAAAGACCTGGGATATATGCGGGGAAAAAAGGCACTGGCTGATGGAACTGGTAGGTGATGTGTTCCGAAAGATAACATGGAGCTGAGAGGGTCCGAGACAGAACAGGCAGTGCCACTACGTCAGCGTCAATGTGTGATAGGATGTAGCATCAGCAGGTTATTTTCAGGTTTGCCCTCCTCTGTGGTTTTGCTCCCAGTGTTACGTCCAAACGGTGTGACTGAAAGCGTTTCATAGTTACATTTAGACTAATTTGATGTTTCCTGGTAGGATAAAAAACCCCAAAAAACCAAAAGCCAGCTCCTTGCCTTGAAGCCGATCTCTTCGAGTGCAGGACTAGAAACTGGAAGGCAGTTACAGCAGTGTTCCAACCTTCCTGATTAATGTGTTGTTCTCAAGAAGAAAGAAGCAACTGGTTTATGTGGTTTGTAAGTGGTGAGAAATCAGTGTAACTACTACAGATCGTACATCGGTCCTTGTCACTGATGGCCTTTGTGTTGCACAGAGGCAGAGCTGGGATGTGCTGCTTCGCCACTTTGAGATGGGAGTGAGAAGCTCTTCTTCTGAGATGCAAATAAAACACAATACATAGAAAAGCGAATTATTTTATTACAAATACAGACGTGAAACCCGTATTTTTGTTTTCAGATTTAACAAATCAAGTAGAGACAGTTGGACTGAAGCTGCAGAAGGTAACGGCCGAGATGGACCACTACAAAAAGCTGCTAATGTAAGATCTCCCTTTGCTCGACTGCCCCTAGAGCCTCAGCAGACCACTGCTGGTCAGCACGTGCTGCTTGCCGTGATGACAAAGTATTTTATCTTCCCGTTCAACACAGGGTGTCTAACACTGAGCACATCTGTCTGTGCGAGCAGGGCTCTCCTCCCCAGCTGGGTTCAGTGGCCTGGCAAAGAGGAGGGTGCCAGCAGCTCAGTCCACTCTTCATTTCACACCCAAGTGAGGAAGAGTTTTGTGAAAGCTGCAAAACTTCTGGATAAAAATCTATGTGGAAAGCAGTGTTTGACATTGTAGGTTTGGGACAGAGGGAAGGGTGCAATAAAACTTCTCAGAAACTTGAGTGTTTAATCCGTGACTACGATTTCTTTCCTCATTCGCCCCCACAAGCGTAAATTGGCTGTGACTTCTCCCCACGCACCAGTGTGCTGTTGCGCTTTGTAATTTTACTGTCTTGTGCCTGTGGTTTCCAGTAAGAGTATGCAAACCCCAAATTAATAGAGCAAAAATAGAATGCCATTAGATACGTGGTGGAGCTAACCACGGCACGGTGACTGAGAGGAGAGCACCCACACAGAGCAAAAGCTCGGCTTGCTCCCTCTCCAGCCCACAGGTGCCCCACCTCTGCGCTCCTGTCGCTTTCATGGGCGCTGTGGTGGGCACCCGGCATCGGGCCAGGTCCTCCGTGGGACCGGCCCTCACCTCTAAAAGCTGAGGGATTCGGGATGCAAATGCTTCCTCTATTTAAAGTCCTCATTGTTTGCCTGTAGCGTGGGCAATGATTCAGGAACCGCAGCACTTTGCCATTCACTTTGTAATTCACTACTGCAAATGAGAATTTCTGTTCCAAGTGTTAAGCTCAAGAGTACTGGGCTCGCCCTGCCAGTCTCAAGACCAGCCATCATCGGTGTTGTTGTGTGTTTTCCTGAAATTTAAACAAGGGTTCAGTCTTTTGTGATGTGTACTTTCTGGTTTCGGTTCCGACTCTCGGAGGGTCTGATCATAACGAAGCGGCAAATATTTAGAACGCTTAGCAACAAAGCGTTGGAATGCTCCTACAAGGGTTGCGAATGACAAAGAGGTTTCATGAGCACAGTTAAATAAATATGCACAGTGAAATAAAGTGAAGGGCCTCCAGCGGCAGTACTGAAATCTCAATGTTATACGGGTACAACTTAATAAAATAACCTATTCTCTGTCTGTTAAATGTGAACACAAAGCTTATCCACGGGTATTTTTTAACAGAAATAGACAAGGCAAGTTAGATCCTCTCTCAGTGACGGATGTTGAGGTTGCTGCGTGAATAAAGGCTATTGCTTCTTTCGACAAGCCACATTTTTAAAATGTTTTCTTAGGGTGAAATCAACGGAACTTGATGTCTGTCAAAACGAACTGAAAAAAATGAAATACGAAAATGGAATTTCTGAGTCAAGGTAAAGCTGACATGGTATTTCATAACATAAGATAAACATTTCTGAGTGGCAAGAGTAAAAGTTTTATGATTTTAATGCAGTTTGTGTACAGAATTTTTTTTCTATTTTTACGTTCAAGTCACTAGATTTAACTGCAGAAAGAATGCAGAGGGGGTTTATCTGGTATTTTATTTTCAGGTACAAAGTGTTTCTGTCTATTTAGTTTCTGTCTGTAAATAAGAATATAGTAACTGTGATGCTGATATACTTTTGTATTTCCTCTGCAGACTCACAAAAGAACTGAAGGAGAAGGAGGAGTCTCTCCTGATTTGCCAGCAAGTCTGCAAACACTTACAGGAGGAGGTGGCTGAGAAAGAACGGAAAGAAGAAGATCTGAAGAGAAGAACTGGCCGATCAGAAAGTGAGGTGGAGGCGTTGAAGGCTGCTCTGCGACAGACCGAGGAAGAGGTGGTGATGCTGAAACAAGAAAGGTAATCGCATGGAGTCACCGCAGGTGATCTCCTGTGGCTGCACCTTCAGCAGAACGAGGAGTGTGGCTGTGGCACTAGGCAGACTGGGAAGGACCTGCTAGTCCCAGCTCTGCGTGTCTTGCCTGTGTGCTGGGGACAGTCCTGCCCTGCCACCACCCTCTCTCCTCTCCTGCTTTTAGGGCAAAACTCAAAAAGCCTTTGCAGCCCTGAGCTCATATCCCGAACTTCTGGAGTTCACTGGGTGGATTTGTTAAGTCAGGGCAGTGCAGACAAAACTTGGATGAAAAATTCCTTAATCAATCAATCCTTGCTTTGCACTCCAAGGCTTCGGCTCACGCTTAATCAAAACATCCACTCGTTGCAGTGGTTCTCGCTACTGTTGGTGAGGTGAGGCTTGCAGAACAAGAGCTCTGGAGCGTTTAAATCTGTCTGTCTCGTGTTATTAGCAACTTGCAAACGGTACCGATGCCATCAGTGTTACCCTATGCCAGGTTAGTGGGTGCGTCCAGTGCTTGGGGGAGCGCATGAATGGCTTCCCACCCACCTAGTCTTATTCTGAAGGCTCTCAGGTACCCCTGGAGCTGCCGTTTTCCGTGCAATCACCTTTCTGAGGTGGAGAATAAAGCCCTGAGCTGCTGAGGGTTGTCTGTCCTGGAGTGGTTCCACTGCCTTTGTTTCAGACTTCTGCAAAATCCACACTGTTAAAAACCACTTTGGAACGTGACCTGCGTGTCCAGTTTGATTCCTAACAGCTACAGCATTTAGTGCTGAGGTGTCCTGCTAGGAAATTTTCAGCTGCTGATAAATTAGCTTGTCTTTAATTGGCAACGTAGAGAGCGCTGTCCCCCACTTAAAACAGGCTGCACGTTAGTTGTTTGGTTTGTGCACGGTGGGAAATGTATTTGGACGAGTGGCTTTAGGAGAAGGGAAGTGTTTCACTGTGCATGATGTACCACAAAAGGCATCACTCTCCTTTCACATTCAAAGGGTTTGAATATTCCCCGTACTTTGTACCTGCATGGAAAAGTATTTCATGCTAATTTAAGAATATTTGCCTTCTACTTAAACCCCAGAAACATGACTTGTTCCAGTAGCTACATTGCTAATAATCTACATTACAAGAATTTAAACCCTTCAGAGCTTTTGCTCTGCAAACCTCACCTAACAAGCAGTAAAAGCAATAGAAAGAAAATTCTAAACCTATTACAGTTTTTAAATTAATGATAGTAGTGGTTTTTCAGTGTTCTTCCAAATTTGACTTGGGAAATACTAAAAATCTTTGAGGTTTAAATACATGCGTATGGAGGAAAGGTCAACCACAGTGTTGCCTTTAAAACACAGGACTCGTAAAGCAGGGGAGGGCACTATGCATGCGCTGAGCGCAGATTACCACTGTGCCCACGGGCTCCAGGCAGGGTTCCTGGGCTTGGTGCACAGAATACCAAACAATGCGGGAGAGACGAGCCCTCGCCACCAAGGACTTCACTGCAAGAAAATGGCAGAGCAGCAATCTGGGCAGAGCACGCATTGACATACGAGTTTTTGTGGTTTCTAGGGAGTTAATGCTGATTTCTCATCAGAACAGAACAGAGCAGCTGCAGGAAACACTACGGCAGAAGATGCGGAGTGAAGATAACTGGAGGGAGAAGGTAATAGTGCACTTGGCACCCTCTCCATTTCTTCTGTCGGTGTTTTTTTCAGTTGTAGTCAGCTCTCACGAGTGAGGACGGGAGGCAGATACCCGTCTCCTCAAGTGCACACACGTCAATAGCAATCTTTGAACAAGGGGGTTTAGTGGGTGATCCCTCTCCGTAGGTTGGAACTGAATGCAGGAGGTATTTAGCATGGGTGTTTACAGACCTGGCAGGTGTTCAGGGCTGACCTGGAGTCCCAGGTTTCGGGGTGTTTGTGAAGTGCCTGTCTTAGGAGTTCCCTGGAAGCCTTGGCCTGAGGAACGGATCTGAGCCCACTGAACCTCTGATCTTCAGGGCTTTTGGCTCTGCTCTGCAGGACAGATGGCTTTTTCTTGGATTTTTGGGTCACAGAATCACAGAATCATTTAGTTTGGAAAAGACCTTTAAGCTCCTCGAGTCCCCCTGTTCCCCAGCTCTGCCAGGTCCCCACTGACCCCTGTCCCTCAGCAGCACCTCCACATGGCTGGGAAACCCCTCCAGGGATGGGGACTCCACCACTGTCCTGGGCAGCCTGGGACACGCTGGGACAGCCCCAACGGAACAGAAATGGCTCCTCAGGGACAACCTCAACCTCCCCTGGTGCAACTTGAGGCCGGTTCCTCGTGTCCTGTCGCTTTTTCCTGGAGAGAAGAGACTGACCCCCACCTCGCTCCAGCCTCCTGTCAGGGAGTTGTTAGAGCCAGAAGGTCTCCCTGGAGCTTCCTTTGCTCCAGGCTCAACCCCGCCCGGTCTCTCAGCTGCTCCTCAGCACATTGTGCTCCAGACCCTGCCCCAGTTCCGTTGCCCTTCTCTGGACATGCTCCAGCCCCTCAATGTCCTTCTGGTGGTGAGGGACCCAAAACTGAACCCAGGATTCGAGGTGTGGCTTTACCAGTGACCCGTTTACCATTACCAGTACACCCAGGACAA
>NW_010402197.1:37442-50991 GCF_000710305.1 Buceros rhinoceros silvestris
TTGAGGTGTGGCCTCCCCAGTGCCCCCAGTACAGGGGGACGGTCCCTGCCCTGCTCCTGCTGGCCACACCAGTGCTGGGACAAGCCAGGATGCCGCTGGCCTTCTTGGCCACCTGGGCACCCTGCTGGCTCCTCTCCAGCCACTGTCACCAACCCCCCAGGGCCTTTCTCACCCCACAGTTTCCAGCCACTGTGAAGTTCTGAGGCGGAGCCTCTGACTGGGACAGGAGAGTCTAGCTGCCAGCCTCTTCCAGTGAGAGGTGGGGATTTGCAGAGCTGGGAACCATAAACAGCTGTGAGCATCTAAACTGTGCTTTAATCTGGAACTTTTTCACATGAACACACAAAAAAAAAAACCAAACCCCACGAAACTGAATGAAGAAATTAAATAAAGAAATTACCAAAAAAAAAAAAAAAGGAAAGAAAAATTGAAAGTAGTGTTGAACAATAACTCTGACTTCTCTGATTTAAGCCTTAGGTAATTGATGACTAAAATTACTGTCTCTTTCTTCTCTGCTTCAGGATGTGATAAGTGTCTGAAGTTGTATTTAGTCTCAGGAAAAATTTTGGACGACTAGCAATTAAGATCAGTTACATTTCTCCGGAAGCTTCTTAATCTCGCTGTGGCAGGCTGTAATTTTAGAATGTGGTCACACTGTCTGCATAATCACAAGGTGGTGTCCAGGCTGCCGTTAAGACAAGATAAAGACGCTGCCAGGGAGCGGGAGCCGCCACCGCCATTAAGATGCACCGAATGGCCGGTGCCCCGAGCCGGTTCTCAGAGACAGGAATCCAGAGTGTGACAGAGTTGTCTTTTCTCAGGTCAGGGTGCCACTGCTTCAGCATAAAGCGTTCCAGTTTTCTGTTTAAAATACAGATAAACTGTTTTAATGGAACAAACAAAATAGAAAATATTTGAAGACTGATGTAAAGGTCCGAGTTACGGATTTTTTTCATATTCATTAGTGAGAGGCATGTGAGTGCTTTTGAAGCAGTTAATAGTCACTGTGCTTTCTCTGACGATCAGCTGCCAGTTTATTTCCCGTTCTGGCTATCAGCTTTATTAGCTTCCAGTGTGGAATGTGAAAAACACTTGTGTGATCTTCCAAAGGAGCACGGTTTTTCAGGCAGCCTTTCATTTCTTCAGTCTTTGTAGTCAGGTAGCCTCCAACATGTGATCTGCTTCTAGAAAACTCCTGGGAGTTAATAAATTCAATTTTCTTTTATTAGAATCCTACTCCCATGTGTAATAACGGAGAAGGTATATCCATAATCATCATCCTCATCTATTCTCAGGATCTTAAAATATATCAGGTTTAAGCTAAGCCTTAGTGGGGGATTTGTGCTGTTTCCATGCCCAGAATTGGGTGTATTTTGATTTGAAAAGCAATGACAATATTTCCACTTTATCTTTTCCCCATAATGAGTTAGGGGGATTTGTTATACTTGTGCTCATCATTAGTGTGTGAAATTAGATAATTGTAATTAAGCTCATTCTGGACTGCTCTGCTTTTAATAATTTGAAGTAATTAGGCAAGTGTTGTGCATGTGTAATGTGCCTTCCATATTCTTGCAGCTTGCTTCAATTAAGTCTGTTTGAATTCAGCCGGCAGAAATAATTATATTAGTGTACTGCGTTAGGAAAACTGTTTTTCAAAATACAGCCCTTGGAGTTTCCTCCCGAATCCAGGCTTTCCTTTTCAGAAAACAGTTTTCAAATTCAAATTTATAATATTAAAGATGTGAAGGTGCCTTAAGGACTGGGTTATTTTACCCAGAATTTGCACCTCTCCCACTTTGGTTTTCCACTCTTTTGTCCAGAGCTTGTCCCACGTAGACCCCATCGGTGCTGAGTTGTCTGGACCCTAAAGCGAGCTGGAGCTGCTCCCCACGCCCTTGAGCTCATCTATTTTAAGAATTTAGGTATCCAGCACTGTGTGAGGCACCGTGGGGCTTGTGAGGCACCTTCTGGGGCTGATGGCTGTGGCTCAGCCCCGATGCTCTGCGGAGCAGGAGCCATCCGTGCCCCCGTGAGCTGGCAGGAAGTGGGAGCTTGCCCTCGCCAGGCTCCAACGGTTGCAATCATTTGCGTGGGTTTGTTCTGCGCCCAAAATCTCAGTCTGCCCAGTTCCACATCACTTCACTTACGGCTGTGGAGAATGTGAAAAATGTTTGGAGATGAGCTGCTCCGTATCGTTAAACCCCGCTTGTTCCCTAGATGGAGATCGATCTGGCTAAAGGTGAAGCACGACACATAGAAGCGATTCTTAAAGTCAAGGAAGAAGCGAGAGTGGAACTGGACATAGAGAGACAAAAGCAGCAAGAACTCATCACTAAATACCAGCGAGATCACGAGGAGCTCCAGAAGAAGGTGTGTGACACTCATGGGAGAAGTTTTGTGGCAGTGGGTAATGTAAACTTCTGAGAAATAGTGTGTGAGGGAATTAAAACCTTCATTGAGTGTAGCCCTGTATCTAGATGAGACAATATTTTTTCTCCAGTCTATGTTTCAATTTTTTTTGTTTGGTTGGTTTGGGTTTTTTTGCACCGATGGGGTGAGGTCCCGTGGCCAGTTAATGGCTTTCTGGTCTATATTGGTGGTTGCGTCACACACAGTTGGCCTTCCCACCTACCCAGACCTACAGGGTTTGGAGTTCCATACAGGCATGGGGAATTGTGCCTATGATCTTAGTTTTCAAATGAGTGGGAATTCTGGAAAAGTCAGAGAAACTTGATGAAATTGTATCGTTATTTAAAATTCATTACATTACACAGTGTTTTATAGAGCTGGCAATAACAGTTTGGCTTAGTCCACTTTAAAAATATTTGGCTATGGTTTTAAAGCCCCGAGGAAGGACTGGCCTGCTGTAAAGCAGTGAAGTGTTCCCATTTTTACCTCTATTTCCCTGTTTGAGCTTGGGCGTACTAATTAGTCTCTCTGTTCTGAGTGAGTTTTGATTCATTTACAGCTCTCACGTATCCCTTGAGGTTATTATGTAAATTCAGAGTGATTTTGTGGTCTCTGAGGACATGTATGTCTGTGTTTGTGTTTTTTTCCTAAAATCAACATTTGTCTGATGCTTAGTCGTCCTATCTACCAACATCTGCTGAACGCAGACTAATGCAGCCCTTGTCTCCCCCAATGTAGATACCAGGCTTAATATCCAGTGCCACCAACAGCTTGAGGATTGAGGCGGAAATTCTTGAAAAGAAGCTACAAGATGCCCAGATCAAACTTGCAGAGAAAGATGAAGATAAGGAGAAAGAAATCCAGAGCCTTAAAAGACTGATTACCGAGCTTGAATTTCAGCTGACGATGGAAAAGAACAATAACGAGTCATTTCTGGATAATATGAGGAAAGAAATCCAGCACAAGTCAGATGAACTGGAAAAATTAACCCAGGAGAGGACACAGTTGATTCACGATTTGAGTCAAGTTCAAGAGGAGGTAGGAACGTGACCTAGGGAATGCCTGGCTATTTTTCCTTAGAGACATGTGATTTCTACACTCATTCTACGCATCTGTATTTCAGCCCCGGTTATGTACTGGTTTAAAACCCATGGAATTTAAAAGATTTATAGAACAAGTGCATCACAATTTCATAAATACAATATATCGCAAAATACGTTAAATTTTTTATTCAGCAAGCACTTAAACTAGTGGGTTTTTTTTTTAAAAATATGTATTTTTGAAGTCCTGCAAGACATTTATTTTTTAGTCTCTAGCCTCCCATCACGCTCCGTAAACTCGTGCAGACAGTAAAGCATTTGCATGTTTTTAGGTAGGAGAGATGGACGTTTCTTGTCCTGTGAGCCGGGCAGCAGCACTCCTCCCGGCAGGCTGACTCGTCTTGGGAATCATTTGTAAGAAAAGCCTTCATCCCAGCACTAGGAGTGAGGGTGGACTCAGTCCCCTCCCAAACGACTCCTGGGACAGAGATTGCACCCTTTAACGTGGGCGTATGTGCGTGCGTCCTGCCATGCTGACGGGGATGTCTCCCACTCACACCAGTAAAGCCAGCTTCTGTAACACAGGGATGCATAAAACTCAATCAAATGGGAAGAGAAGTTGGACTGACGGATATTCTTACCACAAGCATTTGCTGAATGTTTGGAATATACTGGGAAGGGAGGAGAATGAGCTGGACCGCTCTACGAGAAATGTGAAAGCAGTGGAGTCAGGGATTGCAGATAAGATTAGACTGGAATGTCCAATTCATTAAGTGGCAGAAAAAACCTGGTAAACACTGGAAATTAAACTCTTCAAAATGAATTAGGGCTTAGGTTAGTATTTATTTCTTCCTTGGAAGAAACACTGTTCACAAACACTGTGTTAGTGAGATCAGAGGGTGTTGGCAGTCCTGTACCTACGGAAAAGGGCCTTGGACGGACATGCTCTCCTCAAATACAGGTCAGGAACTCGGTGAAATAAGGAGCACCCCGTTATCCTCGACCAAGGGCTCCCACCAGCTCTGTGTATGTTTGTTTCCCCCGTTGGAGAGTTCCTCCTCTAATACAGGTCTGTTAGGAGATGGGGAGATAGGAGGGGTGGAGCATTGAAACTGCTTTTAAGGTAAACCTTGCACCAGGATGCTTCTCAGATTTGCAGGTGACAATTCCCAGATCAGGGACCATCAGAGACCATCTGCGTGGCTGGGGCAGTAATGTCTGCAGAGTCAGGTGGTCAGAGAGTAAGTTATTTGGGTATTTACATCCCTCCCGCGTCTGCCTCTGCGTGGAGTTCTGTTCCTTCGTGAGCAGTTCCTTCGCTTGCAGGTGACGCAGAGGTTAGACAGCCTGAGCAGTACTTCTGCGGTTCCACTCCACATCCACTACAGACGCTTTGACCAAAGTACAATTCTAAGATCTAAATAAATTGGTCAGCAAAGGACTCTTACTTTCTCCATCATTGTTTTAACAGGAGCACACATGCCAAAATGTCGCAGTTTCAGTAGCCTCTTCTTGGCTAAGCAGAGCTTACCACCTTCCGCTTCAGCAGGGACACCCCTCTGTGCTCTGCTTTTGTCAGGATGTTATCGTCTACACAATAAACCAACCTGGGGACTTGGGTAATGGGAAGCGGTTCTCTGCCCAAGGCCCAGTACCAGCCGCTTACCATGTAGGTGTCAGGAATCACAGCAAAAACCACTAGGCTGAAAAACATTTATCCCAACTATCTGGGAAATGACAATCAATAAAGAACGCCAGCACAAAACATCAGGCACGATTGTTTAATCTACAGAGGAGGAGAACTGCTTGAACCCCTCCCCGTAACGAAGTGTCGCAGTAATCCTCAAGCTCTGTCTGCTGCTTTTTCCTTTCCAAGAGCAGCGTTCCCAGTTTCCCCTAGCTGGAGGGTGGGCAGGGGATCAGAACGACCTGCTCATAACTGACCTCATATTTTCTGCTGTCTCCTGAGGGAATGAATGAATGAAGGGTGATAAATGCTGACATCCTTCGGGCTACTCTCAGAGAAACCAAAATATGGGGAAGCGCTGCGGGGTTTGTGTGCACTGGTAGCACCCAGCCGCCCCTGCCCTGAGCCTGAGGAGTTTAGTAGGCACCGTCTTTGACTAAAGGCGTTTCATGAAGCCACTCTTGGTTTCTGTTTGCAGAACACTCTTCTCCAGGAAACGGTGCGCAGAGAGTGTGAGGAACGCTATGAGCTGACTGCAGCTTTGACTCAAGCCAGGGAACAAGTACTGGAACTAAAAAAGCTCACTGGAAACTTCCCGTTATCGCCGTGTTCCCTGGCTCAGGGCAGCCTAACCTCCTCTGCTGCCCTGCTCGCTGATTACGGACAGAAAAGCCGCGCGAGCCCTGGCGCTGGGAAGGAAATCAATCTCTCCGGACAGTTTGGTATGTCAAGAGCCGCTAAGGCACCCTCCTCTGGTAAGCGTAACAGCGGTGGCCCCGGGGGCTTGCCGACCCTGGCCCCACCGCATCCTCCCAGAGGAAGGGCAGCATCGCTGAACGAGCCCAGGAGCAGGATTGCTGCCGCTATAAGACGACAGCTGAGTCAGCTCTGACAGCTGTGTGCTTACACACAACATGTGGGAGGCCAGTCCAGAGTGGCAAATCCCTGGTTACGTGTGAACTGCAGGGTTCAAATCTCACCCAACGCAATCCATCCACTTCTACAACTGAAGTTAAAGTTGTACATGTTTTTGGTGCAATAATGTTTCTTTGTCCATTGCATATCAATGTCATTACACGCTATCTACGTTTCAAGATGAGAAGGGTGAGAAAGAAGCAGCAGTGTCTCCCCAAGAGGGGCACATCTTCAGCAGGTGCCATTAAAATAACTGCCAGCTTCAAAGTGGTCTCCCTGACCACTTTGTTGGAATTCTCCTATTTTATGTCTTCTCCCATGTAACTTAATTGCTCATTTCTGGTGTAAAAATGTGATTCGTTCAGGTTTTTGCTATTATTTAATGGAGCGATGTTATGTTTACAGATAATCATGCTTAGTGAGACTCGCTAGTCGTGGAGTATATAATGAAAATGTGGCAAATCCACGCGCACCCGGTAGACTAGCCATGGGCAGGGCCATCACTTCCATCTGCTTCCTCGTCTTCAAGCTGCACTAATTGACAGGAGTTGAAGACTTGATGCCTTTTGTCCAAAAGACGATCATCTCTTGAATTTCATCACAAAGCGTCTTTACGTTAAGCGTAATTTTTAGCTCCAAAGCAGACAGGCCAGAGTTCTCTTTAAAATTGTTTCCCAGGAGGATCAGTATGTTTATTTTACCGCTGCTATGTGGAACGGTGGTTTGGTTCGGAGCATGAAAAGCCCAGGCAGGTCTCGGTTGTCTTTATTGTCTTTTGTCCTCTTGGGGTGGTGGAGCCCGGCTGTAGCTTCAACCCAAGCACGTGCTGGCAGGCTGTGTCCTCCCTATGCTCATGGAGGCGCATCCATTGACTGAAATGTGGGTTATGCTCAATACCAATTGACTAATCAATTGTCCAATGGCATCAGTGAGTGATAAGCACAACTGAGATGCCTGGGAAATGACGAGAACTGTCTGCGGGACCTGCTGACTTTGCTCAGTAACTCGTGTTTTTCTTAGGGGTGTTGAAAATTGGAAGTCCAAGTCCAAGTCGGGAGAGCAATTCCACCCCAATGCGGGCCGTTTGTCAGCAGTCCTACAGATGCAGAAGGAGGGGCAGGGAGCACTCCCCAGAGGCTGTGTGGAGGACGGCAGGGTGGTCCCCTTCTCTGGTCAGTGGTCCTGCTGATTTTTCGTTTAGAAAAGACCGTCACTTGCAGCTTGACCTCTGTTAGATTCCACCGTCCACCCATGGACTTCTGTGCCCAGGGAAGAGATTTTCACTGAGGCAGTTCTTAAAATGGTGCTCCCCAGTGCTCTGCTATCTAGGTGTTTCATTAAATTCTTAGATGAACTTTGGTTGTATGATTTTACAGCCTTACGAGAAGTTTCAAATAGGCACTAGCGATCACTGGTTGTACGTGGATTTTCCCCCCTTGGTCAGCAGTGGAACAGGCTGAACCCTGTGGTGGCTGATGCTCTGCTCTGGAGTCACATACTGGAACGTTTGTATCGAAGGAAAGGTGGGACGTTCACCTGCAGCCTGTTCTGTGCAGGAACGTCTCTGTGCATAGAGCAGAGCCAGAGCACAGTGCAGAAGGGGGCCTGGCCCCCTCCATGTCGTACCTGCAGGGACAGTGTCCCCAGCTCTGGGCTGTAGCAGCTCTTCCTCCCCTTGGGCTGCCTTGGGCTGCAAACGGGCCAGATGTAACACCTGGGCTCTCGCCCACAGCTTCGGGGTCTGTGTCCTGTGGCAGCAGCATAGTGAAGACTGGCTGTGTGGTCATAAATTGTGAAGAGAGGAGGAATAACTCATAAAAGAATGAGAGCAGCCACAGAAATTACGTTTCGAGCATGAGGGAGTGTATAAATCATGGATCCATCCAAGGCAAGATCAAATATTTCCCTTACTTCCCCACCCTCACAGAAGGCCAGAACTCCTGCTGCTAAGCAATAAGCACAATACGTAAATGTCAGGCAGCCTCTTACCAGCTTTTAAAGCCACTGAAATTAATTTTGCATAGTCAAGGGAACTTTACAGAGTGTTTCTTGTAATGGGATGAAAAGCGGCAGCAGAAAGTGCATGGAGAATGCAGACACCTAATTATATCCCCACGTTTTCAGGCAATAAAGCGTCCTGGAGGCTGTTCATCCTGTGGAAGCGGTGTCCTTTGTGAACAGGGTGTTCGTACGCCGGCCCTTGCACTCCAGCACTCGTGGCACAAGGGAGTACTAAAAAAACCTCCCCGCTCGAGACAAGTCTGGCTCTGTGGGCTGCTGACCCGCTGGCTGTCGGCAGGGAGCCATCCTTTCGCTTCGCAAGGTTACCAGAGAACATCGCATGGCAACGGGCTGGCTTGCGCTTGCCTCTTGCAAAGGGCTCTGTTTCTTCCTTGACAGAGCTGATATTGTTGCCCGATGGAGAATAGTAGCTTGCACAGTCCTAAATCTTTCCATAAAGGATTAACCCCACCGCCAGGCTGCCGGTTTGCAGCCAGTGCACTAACATACCGCATTATTACCAGATTTATCCATCTATTTTTATCCGGTACTCTTCACTTCCAGAGAAGCTTCAACTATTAGTGCCTCACTGTTAACCGGGGAGAGTTGACACGCAACAGTTGTGCCCAGTGGAGGACACAGAAGTGCCTGGGTGCGAGCTGTGAGGCACTGCTGTCACGCGCGTGGGTTTGTGGACGGGGAGGGGGGACCATGGCCAGGTCAATCCCCGGGCAGGCCCTGGCGCGGCTGAGCTGGGCATTGTGGGCAGTGCTGGCCAGCCACGTGTGCCCTCGCCAGCCTGCCCATCGTGCCAAGCCTGACTCCTCTGGGCATGAAAATAAGGGTCAGTACTACTGGTGTGATGCTTTGGAGAAGACTTTGTGTGAGCATCCAACACGGCTTGTGGTCTGGCCAGCTGTCTTTTACGAGAGCACAAACCCATTGTTAGTGCTGGGGAAAGTGCATGTATCTGTGTGTGTGCGATGGGGAGGGAGTGTAGGGCACCCTCCAGAGCCAAGGAGGGAAGGGGCAAGTGGAGCCATCACAGCGTTTCTGGAATACAAAGAACAGCAGATAAACCAGGTAAAAGATAAAACCAGCCTCGAGGGGGAAAACTTTGAACAGGGACAACAGGCCAGGACCTCTTCTTTGGGAGAGTCCTTGGCAAAAGCCAGGCTCAGAGCCATGCCTTGGCTTCATCTCAGAAGGAACTTGCTGGTTCACTCTGAAAGAGGAGCAGGAGCTAACAGGAAAGACTGAAAAGAGGGGGATTCAGACTAGATATATCAAAGATATTTTTACTCTGAGGGTGGTGAGACCCTGGCCAGGTTGCCCATAGTGGTGGGAGAAGCCTCATCCCTGGCACCATCCCAGGTCAGGTTGGCCTTTGGGGCTCCAAGCCCCCTGCTGTGGGTGCAGATGTCCCTGCTCCCTGCAGGTGGTTGGACTGGAGGAGCTTTAAATGCTGCTTCCAACCCAAACCACTCTGTGATTCCATGGGAAGCTCGGGCAGGAGATCCTGGGCTTTCCCCAGACACGCTTCCTGTAGAGCAGTAATTGAATTTGAAGTGGTCGGTCTGTGCCTCGTGAAGGGGCATCACTTTCGCACTGGAGCTGCCCAGATTGTCTGTGTTCTCCACAGACTCTGGTGCAGAAAGAGTCAAACCCCTGCTGGGCAACGTGGAGCGGTCTTGCCGCCCTTCGACAGGAGATGGAATTATTGCTGGTCGTGTGTATCGGAGCTGTAAGTGCTCGCCGTGTGTATCTCTCTCTGATTCCTGGGAGGACCTTAAGAGTAAAGCAGGGCTGTGCCTCCTGTATTAAAAATGGTAAATGACCGAGCTGGGGTGTGATCTGGGATCCCAGCCTGGGGCTCGCACACGGTGTTTTTCCACAAAGGAAGAAATTAGGCTTCAGAAAAAAGCGTCTTCGTAACTTAGCAGCACTGAAAGTACGTGAAAATAGAAACTGGAGCCAGAGCCAAGGCTGTACGTAATTAAACTGTATTAATCGGGGAAAAAAGATAGACTGTCTGTCTGCTCATTTACAGAATGGCCGTGCTGCGAGACGTTCTTTGCTTTAAACTCTCGGTTTGGCTGCCGGTGTTCTATAACCTTCGAAGCCTGCGGAACGCCGCAAAGCCCGGAACATTTTTAATACAAAAGAGCGAGCAGAAGCATGAAAGTGGGGACATCCCCTTTCTCAGACAAACCCCTCACATCTTATTTTTAGTTATTTAAAATGGGGACTTATTTACACCATGAGATTTTGATGTTTGAGTTCATCTTTAATGGCTGTGGGTGGTTAAGTGTGTTCTGCTGAGGAAAGATAAACTGCGTGTGCCGCGGTGGTGGTGCGAGACGATACAACCAAACGTGCTGCGCATTGATGTGGGGCTTTTCATCCTCAAATCACAGTCCAAAATTAATTTTGATAGGCTAATAAAAAGGGTCCTGCCAAAGATTAATGCTGAAGAGATTTTAACACCGGAAATATAATTTGTGCGATGGAAAATATGAGCATCTGGCATTGCACTGCGAACTGTTCCCAGCTAATGAAAAGCCCCTTCCGAGGCAGCGTGGCCGGTTCCCGCAGAGGAGCTGGGCTCGTCCCTCCAGAGACACCTCTGCCCTCTGGCATCACCCCCCACGAGTGCTCCCTCCACCCAGTTCGCCATCTGGAGCCTTCAATGAGTGGTGACTGCGGGTCAGGGCCAGGGTGGGTCTGTGTTTCTTCCCACTGCTGCTGAGCAGCCGTCCAGCGGCAAACATGCTGTTCTGCCCCGCTGGCTCCCTTCGCGTTGTACCAGCAAAAACCAGTATGGCTCCGCCAGCACTGCGCTGGGAAAGGCGAGTATCTGTTACCTTGACTGACCGGGGTCATGGGGGTCAACCAGCCTGTTACGGGGCACTTTGCGCCGGTTTAAAAGGACAGCCCTTCATGGTGCACGTCCCATGGAAAATTCCGTCACAGAATATTTAGAACTTCTAAAAAATTCTGCTTTTAAAGAGCATTAAGATAAAAAATACCTACAAAGCGTATTGTACCTTATCCCCGCAGCTTTTGAAAGCCCCTTTTTGTGCTCCACAGTTCTTGTCCTCTGCTGAAGGAGGCTTCAGCCAGCCGTTTGATGCAAAGGCAGTTTCACAGCTCTGGAGAATGCTTGAAAGAGCCTCTCGATGTAAATTGCTGCGTCCCTCAGCTGCTGGGCTCCGAGGTGGGGGAGCCTGTGCTGCCTCTGACACCCCACAGTGCTCTGCAGGGACACGAGGGCTTTGTTTGGGTAAACAAACCGCTTGGGGCTTGGCACAATGGGGATTGAAGAGTGAAAGCAGAACTGGGGGCCAGGAGGGCGCTAGAGCAGGGCTCAATGCTCAGATGCACACGAGAAGCAGAGAAGAGCTTGGAGGGAGCATCTTGGTGTGGTGGGATGAGCCTTTCTCACCTTCCCATTGCTCCACACAAACACATTAAAGCTGAGAGTGGTGCAGAAGCATGTGGCAGGGGCACAAAATGCCGTCGTTACCTGTCGTGGCTGTTGTTAGGGTGCACTGCACCTTCGTTCTTTGCCCTTTTTCTGCGGGGTTGTACGTGGCCACCCCCGCAAAGTCCTGTGGGCCACGGCAGGAGACAGTGCGAGATGCAGCAGTCTGTGACCAGGGCAGCTCCGGAACTCGGCCCGCAGGGAGAAACGAAAGTGGGTGGTTGTCACCCTTGGCAGCCCTTTGTCTCTTGTGAAACGTCAGCACACCCCTCTTTGTGCAGGGCACGAGTGGACAGTCTGCCCGCAGGGTTATTCACCCTCAATCCGCTGTCACATGCTAAACAAAATGATGTGCTAAGGCAGAAGCCGTTTTGGAGGCGAAGCTTGTCTAATTGCACCAGAAGATGTCACTGTCTCGGGTCAGCGCTGCACCAGAACAGTCTGTCTGAGCCTCTTCAAAAACCGGCTTTCACTGCTGTCTTTCCGTGTGCGTCCTTAGCTGACGTGCTGGAGGGTGGAGGAGCAGCCCCGACCTGCGCCGCGGGCACCGTCTGTTTCTGCCTCTCCTGTGAGCCGGGCTGGGTCGTGTAACAGGGCGGGGAGTGATGCTGGCTGCTCTGAGAGCTGCGGGGGCTTCTCCGTCTCCCGAAAAATCAGTTGTTTCTGTAAGTCAGGAGCGCACAAGTGCTGACCCGGAGCTGGTTTAACCTGTCACACCTGGGTTTGCTGGTGCCTCAATCCCACAACTTCACGGGAAATGGGTTGTTTTGGGAACCTCCTGTTGCCAAACTGACATATAATGGTTTTCAAGTTGATAGAACGCCCTGTTCTGCCACTAATGAATGTCAAATGTCTATTTTACTCAGTTTGGGATTCAATTAGTGACTTAATTACCGTCAAATACAATTATGGTCTGAACCGAATTCAAACTGCGAGTCGAAACACGCAGGATTTCCCTTCAGCAGCCCTGGAAAGGGTCGCTTGTCTTCTCTGTGGGAATCTTAACCTCTTGCAGGGCAGGAGCGCGGTGACTTGGGGCTAACCCCTGCGTGGTCATTGCTGCAAGGGCGGCAGGAGCTGGCGGAGCCGGCTCCAGGCACGTGCCCTCGCGCCAGCACTGTGGCGTGCGCTGGCCACAGCTGGAGATGCTTCAAAGCGCGGGGTTGGGGTTGGTTGATGTAAGAGTGACCGGGCAGTTTGGGACAAATGAGAGGTTGATTGCTGTGCACGCGGAGACAGGCGCCGCAGCCAGCCGGGTGTGAAAGGTCTTTAGTGATGCAAACAGCTTCTGGACACGGTACAAAAGGACCTAACGAAGGAGTTGGGTCAGAAAGCGCAGGCTGCGTTTGTAAGAGGCCCCTTCGTGGGCTGGTGTGGAAGCACTTTGCTCCAGGCACAAACGTGTGGACGACTTGAGCTCCAGCCCATTTTCTCACCCACTATAAAACCCAAACCGAACCCAAACTGGGGACAAACGGTGCGTTAGCGCTGGGCTCAGGCTGTGCTTTCGCCAGGGCACCCCCTGGCATCCCCGGCGAGTTTGAATGTAGTGGTGGTCAGGAGCCCATTGAGTGGAGGTGCAACTGCCTGCTCGTTCTTCTTAGTGCTCTAAAAAAGTGAACCTACAGCTTGGGACCAAAAGCTGAATGCAGTGACATCTGCCCGACGCCAAAGAGACCAGAAAAGAGCTTTGGGAAGCGTGAGCATCAGTGATGGCCTCCAGCCTCGGCGGCAGTGTCCTCAGCTCGCAGAAAGAGAGGTGCCTCGGCCCGAGCATTTCCCTTGTCTCGGTTGGGGCCAGGTGCAGATGGGCTTTGGACACACGTCGCTGTCCGCGGGGGCCCTCAGCGAGGAAGACATTAAGCTCTAGAGCACAGGTCGCTGGCACCGGTGCGTCACTTCGCCATCCCTGTCAGGCTTGGCTGGGAGCGGGGAAGTCTGAGCACCCCCGTGGCCCCGTTTGAGCCACAGCTCCCTTGTCCAGCCCCCCGGCCATGCACCAGCTGGGGTGGC
>NW_010402197.1:51049-51468 GCF_000710305.1 Buceros rhinoceros silvestris
GCCGGTGGCGCCGTTTGAGCCACACCTCCCTTGTCCAGCCCCGCGGCCATGCACGAGCTGGGCTGGAGGCTCCCCCAGCTCCGGCTCTCTGCTGACGATGTGGAAAGCTGCTGCAGTCATTGTGCTCGCTGCAGCTGTGGCCACAGGGAAATATTTTGTGCCTGGGCATTGCTGGCGTTGGCCATGTGGAACCAGTCCCAAGTGGGTGAACGGCCACAGCAGGTCAGTGGGTCACGCGTGTCAGGCTCCCTGGGGCTGAGCAGTGAAATCAGGAGCCTGTGGCTTGTTTTGTGTTGACATTGTCCTCCACTGCAGGACAGGCAGCACGGGCATGGGGGCGTCACAAGAACAGGTCACTTCTCCACAGAGTTATTTCCCTCTCCTCAGTGTGAGTCACCACGTCAGCCCCCCGTGATCTG
>NW_010402198.1:0-250 GCF_000710305.1 Buceros rhinoceros silvestris
GTCCTCGTCCACCTGGATGATCTCGACGGTGCGGGCGGCCGTCACGGTGCTGCGCTGCTGGTGTCGCTTGCGGAGTTTGTAGAAGACGATGAGCATGGCCGCGGCCAAGAGCGTCACCGCCACGAAGCAACCGCTGATGATCTTGGTGGTCTTCATCACCTCGTCCAAGCTGGTCTGCATCTTGTCGCCGGAGTCGGCGGTGGGCACCGCCACCTGCTTGGGCGTCCGCGTGGTCTGGACCAGGCCGGGG
>NW_010402198.1:552-1538 GCF_000710305.1 Buceros rhinoceros silvestris
CCTCACTTTGAGGTAGGCCGAGGCGTTGGAGTTCCCCGCCACGTTGGTCACCATGCAGGTGTAAACCCCGGTGTCCGTCAACAGGACGTGGGAGAAATTCAGGGTGCCGTCGTTGAGGACGGAGATGCGCGGGTGGCTGGACGCGTGGCTCAGGACCGTCCAGTCAGGCAGCCACCAAGCAACCACCTAACGGAGGACATGGAAGGAGTTCGACACTTGAGCTCGGCCACCCGCCCCTCGGAGATGTTGAGGTCCATGGGGGCGTCCATGATGAAGGGCGCCGAGCACTGGAAGGAGGTCTGGTCCACCTCCACCAGGAACCTGCCCCGCATGTGCAGGGGGGCATGGCAGCGCCCGCAGCAGGCGAGCAACCACCTAACGGAGGACATGGAAGGAGTTCGACACTTGAGCTCGGCCACCCGCCCCTCGGAGATGTTGAGGTCCATGGGGGCGTCCATGATGAAGGGCGCCGAGCACTGGAAGGAGGTCTGGTCCACCTCCACCAGGAACCTGCCCCGCATGTGCAGGGGGGCATGGCAGCGCCCGCAGCAGGCGGAGTTGGTGGGGATGTACTCCAAAAGGGTTGTGGTGCAGGTGGAGCTCCACCAGGTAGCGCAGCGGGGCGAAGAGGTCGTGGGGCAGGGACGAGAGGTTGTTGTGGGCCAGGTTGAGCTCCACCAGCGCCGTCAGGTCGTCGAAGGCGTTGCGCTCGATCAGGTTGATCTGCGAGTTCATAATCCAGAGCTTTTTGAGGGACTTGAGCCCGTGGAAGGAGCCCGGTTTGATCTCGGGGAAGTTATTGCCCGACATCTCCAGCTCCTCCAGCCCCACCAGGGGCGTCAGGTTGGGCATGTCCTTAATGTTGCACATGCCCAGGTTCAGGTACTTGAGGTTGTACAAGCCCTCGAAAGCCCCCTCGGAGATGTACTCCAGCTTCTTCAGCTCGCCCAGGTCCAGGAGCATGAGGGAGGGCACCCGGTTGAAGG
>NW_010402198.1:1798-2066 GCF_000710305.1 Buceros rhinoceros silvestris
CTCGATCTGCCGGAGGGCGTTGCGGCCCAGCTGCAGCACCTCCAGGTGGTGCAGGTGGCGGAAGGTGTCCGCCTGGATCAGCTGGATGTTGTTCTCCATGAGGTTGAGGTACCGGGTGTTGGAGGGGATGCCGGGGGGCACCTCGGCCAGGCCGCGGCGGGTGCACACCACCTTGCTGAACTGGTTAGTGCACGAGCAGACGGAGGGACAGCTCTGGGGGCCGGGGGAGGCGGCGGCCACGTAGAGGATCCAGGCGTGGACGGTCAGG
>NW_010402199.1:0-15622 GCF_000710305.1 Buceros rhinoceros silvestris
CAGAGTACCGTAAGATCTAAACCCCTTTAATTAAGACTTAAGCAAAGTCATGCCCTCCCCACTTCACTGTGGGCTTCAAAAAGGGCCTGCACTGGGCTGAGTAGATGAAGCGTCTGGATCAATGATTCCAGGCCACAGCTTCTCCAAGAGCTATAATCACCTGCCAGAGATAAAGGAAAGAGGGACAGACCCCAGCTTGCACGAGATTATTTTCTCATTTCCAATCTCTGATGAGGTGGACAGATCAAATCCTGCATCCTGTGGACGGAGCTGCATTAGGTCAGCGTGCCTGCCAGGAGAGCAACGCCGACACCCCGACGCTGTGCTGTCAGCAGATGAGCTCTTCTCTCCCTTACCTGGCCAGACAGTGTGTCCCACCTGGACGTTTGCTAACTGTGCACCCCCTCCCTTCCTTCCCCCCAGAGCAGATTTCCTCTGAGCAGCCTCAGGTCCTGCACAAGGAAGTCCTTTCCTTCAGCAACCGTTACGCTTTGGCTATTACTGACACGGAGACTGGCCCCATGCCGTTCGCTGCTACAGAAAGGGATACAGAACAGGTTAAATCTTTTCAATGGATTCTTCTAGGCTCAACAGTGGAAACTTAACCATCACAACAGAAAAATTCCATAAGAAAAAACAATGAAATCTATGTCTGAGAAGTGGATAAATTAATTTCTCTGTCAATCTCAGAACAAACAGGGTTTCTCATTCTTCGTATTGAAAGTCATTCATTTAAAAATAGATATATAGATGTATATTTTCAACTGCTGAAACAATGCACCAGAAAGACAGTTAACTGCCTCTGGATAGTAAATAAACCTCCTGCCTCACTGACTGAGGTGAATACAACGAGATGAAGCAGTAAATCCTGCCCATGGCATGCCATCTCTATCTCCCCCTGTCCTGCCAGCAAAAACTATGTCTAACTCAGTCCAGGTAAATTCTACATCAGAAACATTCTTACTAAATACGCTGGGGGAGATTTTACTCTCTGTTAAATCTCTGTGTATTTGCAAACTCTTAAGCATGGGTCTGTATCCAGAATTTAAGATTCTGAGAGCACTATTCTAGAGAGGAGAATCCCACCTGATGTCCTGAGGAGCTCTCAATGGGCGCTTGAGCATCAGAGGGAGAATCTGTAGGAGCACCTTCTGCTGTATCACTTGAACTCTCCTGGGTCACTCTGAGAGAAAGTACTTTTAAAAATGTGGTTTTGGAGAGTTGTAATCCTAAAAGCATTAAATAAATCACAATCACTTTAAGCCCTGGAATGGCCCTCTACAGATTAATTCCACCAGTCCTCTCCAACCTCAACATGTCCAGTCTTCATACGCTGTAGGGCCAGTTTGCGGCCAGGCACATGCGGGAATCACAGCTACCCTGCACATAAGGTACAAAGAAAACCCTGAAAATAGTGAGAAATGAACAGATCAGCTGGGGTATTTTAAGTACCTGCAAAAGAGAACAGGCCCATATCCAGCTGCTGTAACCCACAGATCCATAAGCAGATATGTATATAGAAGAGGAAGCGCCATTTGAACGTGATTGGACTTGCTCCTGAACACCAGTATGACCTTTAGGATTCGCTATTTCAATTAAATGTCATGGAACGGCAGTTTTTCAATCACATCAGCTAAGAGCTAGAGATAAGGTAGGGACAGAGAGGGAATTACACAGGATAGACCCTGGTATAATTTGGCTTTATGGCTGAGGAGGAAAAAAAAAAAAAAGACAAAGGCAGCCACTGAAAGCCCAGTGAATTTAAGATGTCATCTTTAGAACAATTTATTTATTAGGAGCCAAAATTGGGATAACTTTCAAAAAGTGTCTTGGTGGCTTAAAATCTTGAAGCTGGTTGTCAGACCCAGCTTAAGCACTCAAAATTCAGTTTATATTTTTTGTGCCTAGGAGCATGAAAGCAGCTGAGATTTCTAGGGTTGGGGGGTTCAGAGCCTTTTTGGTTGGCTGTGTTTTACAAGAGAGGTCACCAACTGTCTACACCGCATCTGAAAAGGAACCTTTATGTTCCTGAACTCTTGGAAAACTTGCATTAGAATAGAATTGCTAAAAGTTCAAGAGCTTCTTTACACAAAAGCTCTCACTTTTCTAAAATCAGCAGGTAAGAATACTCCAGGGAAAGAAAAGAATGTAGGACACTCAAGCGACTGTCTGCATTACACTTCAGGTTAACTATTTTTCTTTAGGTATTTCTATAGCACCTGGCACAATGAGCCCTGATACTAATTGGGATCTCTTGGTCTAATGGTGAGGACTGACTGGTTAGGTGACCCATGTAGAACTGCAGCGACCCACGGGCAGCTTCCTCAGCCCTGCTTTCTCCCAGTCCTGTCCTGAACCATCAGTGAGACAGTTGCCTCTGGCTGAATGACAACTTGGGTGTAAGAAGTTAAGAGAAAGTTATGCACATCTCTCTAAACACTGACTAACATGGTAATAGCTACAAAAATAGTATTTCCACTACTACAGGCTCATGTTGCTTCCAGGGAAGGCTTCTCCCTGGCTCTGTGTTAGGCAGTTTGCAGCAGGGCAGCAGACTGGCGGACTGCAAGCGGGTGGAAACCTGTAGCAGCACATGGTGCAACTTAATTAGATCTTGCTGGCTCCAGAACAGCTGCTGGTTTTGGTGTAGGTTTTATCTTTATTTCATTTTTTAACTGTCTGTTCAATGGAGTGGGAGGCAGGAGGAATCCTGAGCGTTTGGTGGTACACAAAGGCTTGCTGATGAGTGCGAGGTCAGCTATTACACCGCATTCTTGGCTCCAGGAAACGTTCTCAAGCAGGACCATGTGTGAGCAACGAACAAGGAAAAGAGAAATAGCACACTCAGGCTGGTTACTATGGAGAAGACACAATCTGATTTAATATATACTGAGCGGGCCTATAGCTCTCTGTTTTGTTTGGGTGTCTCTGAAAAGCACTTCTCCCTCTCCAGCTTCCACTCGACCTCACCTTCATAAACCTCAGTTTATGCACACAAAGACTGAAGTCCGTTAGCCTACCTGCAAAGCCTCCAACAGGGAAAGGGCTGAGCTCACACATGTGCTGTAGGAATGAGTTTTTACGAGGAGCTGTGCAGGACCCCACAAACTGGATCACTAAGTGGACATAACGCCTGTGTGTGGAGGGCTGGATTCGCAGGTCCTCACACCTACCACATGCAGCCAGATCCTTCCCGCACAACAAAACGGCACTGAGTGGGGAATGGGAAGGATTTTGGCTCCTGTTATTAGCAGGCTCTGTCCAGGTCAGGGGGCTCTGCCCGCAGCTGTGGTAAGCCACGTTCTCCTGTCAGGAAGTACTGTCCGCCTCCTGTACCTGTTGTCCAAGAGAGTTGACTGCATTTGGACGGTGACTCACAGCATGAGCTGCGACAGAGTCCTGGGAACGAGTTCAGCACAATCATAATTACAGTGAATTCCCAACTAATACACTGCCTTCAGTCCACTAAAATCAGCCTCTTTTCAAAGAAGTACAGGCGTCTTCAGAGGGAGCCCATGCTCAGGCAAGTAGCTGAATTAAAACAACCTGATGATTTTAGCTGTCTTGGCAATCTAATTACACGTGGAGACTGATACAGTTATGTGTTGTCTCCACAATGAGTTGACTGATGAAACTGGTAATGAGTACATGACCATCTACAGTTAAAAAAAAGACTCTGTACAGAAGCAGCAAACCAATCAGCAGATGGCAAAACAGATGGATACAAGATTCCGAGATGTGTACATAGAAAACTTAATTGAAATTAAAATTATTATTCATTGCAATAAATTCAGCTTGGGTGGATGAAAGGCAACATCCTTAAGGAAGGGGAAAACCAGTTTTAAATAATTAAGGCCCTGTTTATGAATGTCTCCTGAAGCATTCATGGGAATCCCTTCATAAGGGTAATAAAGAATATATTGCTTCCCCGTGACAAAAAAAGGTATTCTCTGAGTTATAACCCCTGCAGATGAAAGGAGTATCTGCCAGTTTTAGAGGGCAGAGGACAGGTAAGAAATCCCAGTTCGTGGGTTGAGATAGTAAATTTATCTGCCTTTGGAAAAACAGTGCCGTGGCTCAAGCAAACTACTGTGGCCCCATCAAGCATGAGAATCAACATCTTTGACACCCCCTGTTCATTTGCCTTGTCATGCTTTTAAAAAAGGTCACAAATTACATATTTCTAACTATCATGCTAATCAAATCTTTGCAAATGTTAATTAACAGCAAACAAAGAACTATTTCTTGCAGTATAACCAAGTGCTGATTCAGTTAATTGTAGCATAATTTTACATTTTCTTTATCTGAGGACTGCCAAGCACAAACAGCTCCAACATGCTCCCAGGAACCCAACGGTGCTGCATCACACTTTATAACGACACACAAACGGCCGCCTGATACGGCGCTAAGCAAAATCTCCCAAACTCTCTTTGATTCCAGCAAAAGCTCCGGGATGCTGGCAGACGACATTTTTCAGCATTTGGATTACAGGGCTCACAGGGCCTGCCTTCGAGGAGCTTGAATACTTGCAAACCCTCCGGGACTCCAGCGCAGCCCTTCAGCGGGGTACTCCCTAGGGACAGGCTGTCCTTGGGACCAGCCCAGCGCTGCTGTGCAGCTGTGGAAGCACGCAGTGAAGCCTGGCAATGAACATCAGAGAGCATGAAAGAGCATTCAGAATCCTGTCACTCGTATGTATATAATATATAACACAGCAGGAAGACAGAAGGATTTATTGGATGTTTCCCTCCTCCTAGAAGCAGCAGCATCTAGCTCCAGCGTGTTCTGCAGGGTCACACGGAAATGAACTATTCTGTTAAGCACCTTGACACAGCCCCAGTGCCATCCCTGAAGTCAGTGCACCGCATCTGCTCAAGGGCTGGAGACGGGCAGCAATGGTAGGGGTTAATGCCAGCACCGTAGAGCAGAATAGCAAACATCTACCACGTCTGCAAGCTCTCCCACTCCCCTAAGGTGCTTCTGCTCTGCTGGCCAGCCTTTCTCCTGCACAGAAAGGGCCGGGTTTGCTGTTCCTTTGGTGCCACTCTCAGTCTGGAAGCTGGGTTTATTTTTGCAGGGAAAGGGAGAGAGCCCCTACGTGCAGATTGCCCACCACAAAGCCTTCATCTCTGACAGAAAATACTTTAATTCTGCCTCTAGAAACTGAAGGCACACAATAAGATTTTCTTTTCCAATTGAAAACGGAAGCAAAGGAGAGGGAGTTGGAATATTATTACCTGGGTTCCCTCCCTTCTCTTCAAGGGAAGAATAAAACAGGTGCTCATTTCTGAGATGCATATAATGGAGCCAAACTAAATTAGAAAGAATTTGACTACAATGATCATCTCCTGGATCTTTAGAAGGATACAACAAGTCTCAAATTGCACCCAGGCAGATCCTTTCCCTGCTGCAGGTGGCTGCTGTTGTTCAAGCAGGGGAACTGCATTCCAGTCTGCTACCTAGACACTGCCTCAGTTTAATGCGTTGATAACAAAACCTCATTTGCCTGCAAGCACAATTCAGCCCTTGGACAAATAAGCACAAGTTCAGGCTGGGGAAAAAAGCTGCTGTTGAGCGAAAGTCAAAGCTGGAACCTATGGAGCTGCCTGGGGAAGATGCTCCAGCACTGAGCAACCCCAGAGGGCCTGGAGACCCCGGGGAGAGGCCACAGCAACCCCTGCTCTCCCTGTGCCCCTACGCAGCAGCAGCTGAACCCTGAGCTGATTTTGGCACTACAGCCCCGCGCCCCGAGGGTTCAGAGGTACTGCAGACAGCGTCTGCCCTTCCCGAGGGGTACATCTGCTTGGGCTGCACCTGCTTTTGCTGGCAAACAGGCTCCAAGCTTACGGTGAGATGAGTCAAGCGTTCCTCTACACGGGGACCCCAGAGATTCTGATATGGGCCTGACTTGACATGCAAGAAATTTTAGGTTTTAATGGACCAGTGACTTCCAGAAATGAGTGCATTCATTCGCAGAAGCACACAGAGATGGCGTTTAATTGTTCAACCCCAGCACGCTTCGTCTCTGCAGCGAGCGCTCCTGAGGTGGCAGAGCAGCACACCGACCCCTTCGCTGTGTCACCGCTGCTGAACAAACAGTGCGCAGCCCCATGGGTGAACGCCCTGCCACCCGCAGACGGGCCGTTACACCACGTTTCTCTCTTTCTCTCCCTCTCTCTGTTTCCATAATTAAAAAAATGGACAACCTCCACGCAGGCTACTGAGCGTGCCTGCCATCCACAAACCCAATTTCACACAATGACAGCCTAATTAATCTTCTTCTTTTGTTTCAATAGCATACGGCCTCCGCTCAACTGTGGAATATGGTGGAATCTTGCTGAGAACACATCTGTCAGGATTGCAGGGTGAATAAAGGAATACAACAGGCTTTTGTGTGATTGTATCTGTATCTGTACAGCTACGTGCTCACCGAGTGCTCCGTACACACATAGGACAGAACAATCTATATAGTAATGTCCCGAATTTCGAGAAACACCTGTGATCCCAGACACCTCCACATCAAAATGCAGCAGGAAAGCCGTCTTTTTGCCCAGGGAGACATCATTACTCGCACACACAGCACTCAGGTAAGAAAGATTACATGACTTGTCCAAGGTCACACAGAAAAACTGTGATGGAGCTGGGAACTAAGCCAACATCTCAGATCCTGAACTTAACTCTTAAGACACCCTTCGCCCTTGTGTTCCAGGGTCTGCCTTCCCTCCTTCCTGCCAGGGTTGTGATTACAACTACTGGCCCATCATTAGCACTTCTACCGGGCAGTGAAACTAGAAGCCATTGTTCTGAAACGCTGCTGAGAGCGAAGTAACAAGCTGAGATACTTGGTCACAATGAAGTTCCGCTCACCTAACTGAAGAACTTTGGCCCTTGGGTGCCCAGGTCAGGGCCACTCCCTAACCAGCAGCAGCCTTGGGCTGCCTCTAATGTAAAAAGGTTGACTAAAAGCTGATGAAAAATATCTGAAGTCAGTCATTCCCGTGGGCAAAGATGTCTTGCAGTGCTGAAGACTCTCAGGGCTTTATCATGTGTCACAATATTTGTTCAGGTTCTTAATATTTCAGTTTCTGACACCATGAAATAACCAGATAACCACAATTTTCAGTGGGGAAAAAAAAGGTTTCAAGACCTTTCACCTAAAACACAACCACAAAGCAAACCCTCAGGAGCTCCAAAGAAATTCAGGACTCAAAAGAAATCAGTCTTTTGATTGGGGTCGGAGGCTGGTGTTTGAACATCCAGGGTTGTCAGTGTTGCACTTAAATTACTTCACCACAAAATAATAAAAGGTCACAGGATTTCAATCAAGGTACTCAGGCAGTATAAATCTTGTCTCTCCATAGAAGACTTGCTGCTGTATAGACCTGTATCTGCTAAAGTCAGACTCAATTTATAACTTCAATATCAATCAATAACATTTGGTCTCTTGGTTTTCAATGAGAGCCAAATTAGTTTCTTCAAGGGAATGAGCTACGTTAGCTTCAATGCAGCTTCCTGCATTTACACCAACAGGGAACCTCATCTGCATCTGGGAATTTTCTAACGGCAAAAGCTCTGCTTTGCTCTACAGTGTTTTTTCCAAATTGGCTGCCTACACTTCTGATAATTGCTAAAGAAATTATTTGGCTAATGAACAGCGATACCAACCATTTTCATGGGGAGCTACAGTGATAATTAGGAAGACAAAAAAGGGGGAGGGGAGGAGGAAGAACCTTCAGGTTCTTTAGGATAATTATAATTTGTGTCAAGTAAGACAAATATTTCATTTTCGGGCAACATGTACCTTCAGAAAAAATGTGGGCTGCTTTAGTCACAACATGTCACGGGAAGTAGTCTGATCCGATATTTGCAGTCATACAATTAAACCTGGCATGTAATAATTAGGAAGGCAGGTGTACTCAATACATACCACAACGGTTCTTACTAGCTGTTGTCTCGCATCAGCCCATCCTTGGTTTAGGGATCATGGAGACAGAACGTAACTGCTTACAAATACCCGAAGGATTCCAAACAGAAACTGGAGAAAAATTATTTATGTGGGTAGGATTAAGAGCAATGTGAAGTGACTGCGAGGAACTGGAAACGAGTAAGTGGGGAAAAACTCCCTGCCAAAGACTATGAAACCCTAACACATGTTCCTAGTGGAGAAGAGCAAGATAACCCAACTAACTCACGTGAGAGAGCTTCACAGGAGCTTATGAAGTATCTCTCTGGAAGTAACAGGGAATTACCCCATCCGAGGTATTTTTGAAATGTGGTTAATCACCCTAATGCAATTAGGCACCCTGAAAGGGGAGAATGATCTACAGGACAGCTATTATGATACCTGCACACCACAATCTAGGTTGCATGGAGTGTATTCTAATGCATTTCTAAAATGCCATCAGGTCTTTACAAGTTATTTTTACAGAGAGCAAAGTTGAGGTTTTATAAATCTTTTTGACTCCGAACATAAAATCCTGAATAGTGGGGCCATTACCACCACCAGTGAATTCCCTGGAAATTCTGATGCCTGATAATCCTTACAAAAACATCACTTCAAAGAATAGCTGTTACTAACAGTCATAAACATTCAGTACTACCACCTTGGAGAAAATTCATTCCCCTGTAGAACAAGTTCCCCTGTCAGGGAAAGCCGGTGCTAATGAGAACTGTAGTCCACATGCCAGTGCACAGTGAAACAATTAGGAGTTTGCTCCTACTTCATAAATACCAATATTGATAAAGTAGTAGAGCCTAAAATACCATTAGACATCTTTATGGCTACTGAGAACTTCATGAGTTATATTAAGTAGGGGAAGGAGTTAAAAAGGAGTATAAACTCTCGAACTTCAAGCCAACAACAAAGTGCTTAGAGTCAGGAAGAAAATGTCACCTCCAGAGCAGGTCATTATATAATTGTCTATAAGAGGACTTTTTTATCATCTTATTCTGAAGTCTCTAACACTAACGAACTACGTACACAATTCAACTAATTCTAAATGGTTACTTTTACGCCTCCCACTAAAAGAGAAGATTTTTCAAAGCTACCCGGGGCATTTAGATGCTAAATTCTAATAAAAATTAATGGGAACTGAGCCTGTTCATTCCCCAAGCGGCTTTGAAAGTCTTGGAACAAATACATACAAGTTCTATTCATTCCGAAGGCTCCTAATGCATTTCACAAGCATTACTGGTTCTATACAGAATACATTTCACAGAAAGGCAGCTACCTCTGTGATGAAACATGGCACGGGAACACTACATAAAAGTTCGAAGACTGAAAGCGAAGAATACCCAGGGGTAACTGGGTGAAACTTAATGGTCTGTGATACACGGAAGTTCAGAGCAGATGATCTAATGGTCCCTTCCGGCCTCAGATGATATGAAATTAAAGCGACTCCGCAACCAAGTGGAAGTTCAGGAAGACCCGGGAAGGTGAGGTGGGTTCAGCCTTTGCAGAAACACCTCTACTGCGCAGGGAGTGCGCGTGCCATAAAGGAGGGTGCTGGCTGCCTTCGCTCCTCCTAGTAAATCCCAACTGCCAGAGTGTCAGAATTAACTCCACGGGTTCACGAAGGCTCCAGAGCTGTCAGGAGCTCAGCTTTTACACTGGGTCCAAGGTAACCCTTGGCTGGGAGATGGACTGGCAACACTCAAGGGCCTTCATCAATGAACATTTATAGAGCCCCCACTATAACACCAGCCCCAGTCGCCACCTACAACTCTTTGCTGCTCTCCTGCCTCAAAGGATCTCCTGGCATGATTAAAAAGCACATGCAAAAACTCAACATGTTTCAAGATAGCAAATGAATTTTCCTCTGAAGAACATGACAACAACGTCCCTCTTTACACTTGCATGATTTTTCCATCATTTTCACATGAAGACCTCGGTGTTTTCTGTGAACAGAATCGCTCATTATCTGCTGATATTGATACTGACACAAAGGCAAAATAAAATATTATACAGGGAAGTTTGACCATGTCCGATTAGGGATGAATATATTGTTTGGGTCATACTTAAAAGGATTATCATTCGAGGACGCCCAAAGTTATAATAATCACAGCCAAAATTTTTTTTACTTTCTTGTTTTCAGACTATTATGAAGAGCTACTACTATTGGAAGAGCTGAATTGGTGCTTGCAGTCTTGACAGCAAAGGACAAATCGAGGACATAATGCTTCTCCAAGAATAACTAAATCAAAGTATGGTGTAAATCCCAAGGGTACCTCTCCATTGGTAGTATTTCTATCAAGAATCTTCAAAACCTTAAATCCATTATTTACAATTTAGGGGTTTCACCTATGGTTCAAGGTGAGAGGCAGCTGTAGCAAAGCTTTGGCACTTCTGTTCATCTCACCTTTTCTTTTAGTCTGATAAACACCAGAGCAAACCGCTCACCTGCATGTCACAGCATACTGAATTTCTATCAGAACAAACACAGGTAGAAGGGCTACAAATAAACAGTCCCCATAAGCCTGATGGGTAAACATAAATACAGCATGAACATAATTGTTTGTAACAAGTCTAAATGTTAGATAAACAGGGGCCCCAGGCAAGGTCAGGAACATCTATCAGGAGACACCAGAAATAGACAGGTAGAACAGAACTCTCATTATCTTTGCTTTAAAATAGGTAACTGATGCACAAAAAGCTTCAGTAAATTGCCCCAAATTATCCCAGTTTCTGTCAGAGAACTAGCAAGTCCTGTACCAAAACACTCTCTATTCAAACTCAAATCTGATATAATTGAGACAAAGAGGAGACACAAGAAAAGAGACAAACTTCTTTAACCTCCCAGCAACTTTGACAAGTTGGAAAAAGACATAAATATGCGCAGCAAAAAGAAGGGGGGGAAAAGGGTTATGTTCATGGAGAAGCTTTTAAAAGGTTCCTTCAACCACTCTGATAGCCACCACAGGCATCGGTGACCGTAGGACTGCGGATGTCCCAGGATTTGACTGGCAGAGTTTCCGGTTTAGTCCAGAGTAATCACGTCCATCCCAAAGACACTAATCTCTTGAACAACCTGAATTTAAACCTTAAGTTTTGTTCTGACAGCAAGCATCAGCACACTCTGCTGCATCTGAACCTCTTTGGGTTCAGCTGCTAATAGCACTGAGAAGAAATCTTGAATCCGGAGCTTTGGGATAAACGCTGGATCTGGGAAACACAAAGGATTGTTTTCCTGTTCTCACAGTCATGGCTAACAAAGGCGTTACTCTATTAACCTCTCCCTCTTGGATTTCCCTTAATCTGTACATGCAACTCGAAGCCCTTTAAAATGTTTCTCCTCTCTCTCCTGGGGTTTTAAAAGCTCAAGATATGCTATGATCTTTGCTTAAGAGAAGTTACTGAAGCGATGGATTCTAAATGTTATAATCCAAGCGGTCATGGCTGGATGAAAATCCAGTTTATTCAGTAACGCTAGCACCCCAGCGTGCCCCTGTATTCATTTATGAAACCGTTGCTGCCTGATGGGTTGAGTAATGAAACTGCAGTAACATCAGCTTTGAAGATGAAGAACACCAGGGCACAAGTTTTGCTAGTTTTAATAAAATATCTGCCACATCAATTAGGAGAAAACCAGCTCCTTTAAGGAAGTCCCGATCAACCCACTGAACTTGATTTCCACCTTCAAAGATCAGCTCTGGTTGTGTGCCAAGACAGTAATTGCTTCTAGTCTTTGACCATGTTGGGATTTTGTCTCCCAACTGACAGCCAGCTCCCAAAACAAAGCCCAAGGCCGTCTGCTTCGCTGGCACAGAAGAGCTACTTCCACTTCAAGTGAGGAAGGTGGCGATGCCAGTTGACATCATCCGAGCGCTGCACCCCAGCTGCCGGCCGGGGCAGCAGCGCTCACAGCCCAGGTGACAGGTCTCTGGGGACAATTCACAGCTCAGGTTCTCAGAGTACAAATCCTTCACAGTTGTCTATGTGCAAAAACATGGTCTGTAAGCTGGAACAGGCCAGAGAGACTTCATTCCTGGGCATGAGATGGCCACCACATCCCAGTAAGCTTTTACTGGTAATCCAGGGCATCAAAAAAAAGAGAGGCCTAAGCCAAACCAGTGATCTATTCTATCAGTACACAAAAGGAAAAGATTTCATTAGAAAGGCAAGATAAGATAACGTTGTGATTTAATCCACACTGACACATGACACGAGCTCTCTGCCACTCTCCAGCTACCTGGGGATTGCAGCCGAGCTCAAAGACTGTTATTTAAACCTCACAGAAGTCAACAGAGAAAATGCAGGAGCAGAAATAAAACAAATATCGTAAGGGGGAAAAATATTTTACTCTTCTCCACAGAAGCTGCTAGCCAGCTTTGCCAGGGCTTGGTCCTTCCAACCTCGGCAGTGCTGCAGCACGCTGCAGTGTAAGCTCTGCGAGCGCTTCCCATTCGAGGCAGAGTGCAGCGAGGGGCAGTCGAGGCACTGCCGGCCGAACCGAAGCACCTAGGCTGAAATACCCAGGGAAAGATCGTGTGGTAGCAATTCAAGTAAATTAAATCCTAGTGCATTCACTGCTATAAAAGGCTGAACAAGCTGAAGGTAATGAATGAGGGATCATATTTGTAACTACTTAGCAGACACACTAAGACAATTACAGTGATGAAAGCTGCACAGTCAGTACTGTACATCAGCCTGATCTTGCAGAAGTCCATAAATAAGTAATTTGACTCGGTAAAGCACTCTGGAATGGCTCGGGGTTTGGAAAGTTGATACTGAGAAAAGAATCTACCTGCACACATGCGGCTTATTATACTGCAGCACAAGCAATTTCATACCTTCCTCAACATATTTACATTGCAATGCAATCAGAAGTAGGCCATAAACAAATCGTTGATGCCTGCTACCTTTTATTTTTGGAATAGAAAACACTGTTATTGTCTAAGCAAAAGGATCTGTGTTCAGACGGAGCCACGTTCTGAGAACGGTAGGCTCAGTTCTGAAATCATTTTAAAGGTCTCACGGAGGAAGAGAAGCAGCCTGCTAGACAACGTAATACATAACATTCAGAATGTCAAATCTAAAGTAAATTTCCAGAAGTCTTTCCATAGGGGATGTGGAACAAGGCAGATGAAAGGATGCAGTGACATGTAATGGAACAGAAAACCAGGTGCAGATGATGTTAAAAGTATCTGCTTCAAAGATTAAGAAAATACATTAAAATACTCATCATATGAGACAGAAGGTATCTGTAAAACACCTAAACATCATTAGAGGGTGCTTATAAAAAATTTTTAAGGGACAGGCAGTGTTTGAGAGTTGCTTAAGAAAGGATCTCTTCTAGGAGCAGGTTAAACGGAGTATGTGGAGAGAAACCATTAGTACAGAAAGAGCCTGCTTCGATTGTTGACCTGTTGAATGCCACATCTACCTCCAACAAACGACTTGTAATTTACTGCAAACAGCCATGATCACCAACGCACCTTTTACAACCCACTGCCAGAGGACCTCCTAACAGAGCCTAGCTAAGAGATACCTTGGGGACTCTGATGCCACAGTCTCACGGTTGTCTGTTACTGTTTAGTTCATTGTTCTCTCCTCATGTCCAAAACACTGCAAAAAGCACAGGCTCGATCCAGAGCTCACTGAGGAAAGCATGGGGCATTTTTTTATTTGCTTTCGTATCAAGTGGGTTGAAGGAAAGACTGATAGACAACATTATCATGCTCAGAGATCAAAAAGACATTATACTCCTGAGATCTCTTTTTTTCAAGGACAGAGATAACTCTGTGACAGGGAACTTAACATATGTTCAATTGCTGCTGTACTCAAAGTCAAAAGGCCAATATAGGAAAGAGGAAATGTCTCAGGTGAGGCTATCTCTGGGTGGCCTCATCAAGAGCAGCATAACAACCCTGTTTAGAGGGGTCTGACTGCACACAACAGAAAAGCGAAACTCAATTTGTTGCTGACCTGGAAGAGCAGATTTTCAGGACAATGTGGTTGCTTCCTACCTCCTAACAGCACCTCAGTGTTTCATCTCCACAGTATTCTTTTTATAATTCACATCTAAATTTTCTCTCTCTCATTTACACGTTGCCTTGTTCCTAATGTCGTGTCAACCAGGGAGACTGCAGGCAGAAGTGGAGAAGGAAACAGTCATACCTGCACCCTCCGATCCGCACACGATACCCACGCCCTTCCATCTCCTGGGACCCCCGAACACAACTCGCCCTGTCAACAGGGTAAGCTCTGGCAGCCAAACTAGGCAACGTTAACCCTTTAACCTCCACTTGCTGTGCTGCATCACAGACTTTCCTGCTCTGGTGAAGCAGAGGAGAAAGAGGCCCTCATTCCAAGATGCCACATACCCAAATGATCTGCAACAATGTCCTTGGATAGACTGATGCTGTCCTGCTAACGTTTGTGTACAACCATCATTTTCCCCGAGACTCCAGTCCACATCTTTGCTTCTTCTATAATTGGTATTTCATTTCTAGCTTTAGCCTTTCTAATTAATTGGTTATACATCATTAATTTTCCCTGTAAACTTATTCAACACCCCCCTTCCCAAGATATTTTAAAGTCCAGCAATTAACTGCTCTCATCTCCCTTCTCATGCTGCTACCTTTGCTATGTGCTCACTGTTTTGGTTATTTTTTTTACACCACATTTGTTAGTAACTGACAGGCAGTGCAACTGTGTGAATGACAGTGTCTCATTAATTAATATTTTTATATTATGAAAAAAAGTACGAGCATCTAGAGGGAAAACTAGAGTACAAGAACTAAAAATACAGCTTTGACTGTCTAACTGTCAATGTATGGCATAATGATGTATTGCTCTTAGGAGACAGTTAATTGAAAATGTCAGTTTAGAAAGAAATAAATTATCAGCCACTCTGTGTTTTCATGGAAATCAAACCCCCATTGCCCTGTGCCATCCACTCAGAGCACTCTAAGTGCATGGGGACTGTACATCACTGCAGTATGAATGGGAGAGAAAGGGCCTTTGGGGAGGAGGCTGTGGGAAGGAAGAAGCTGAGCAAGTCACCACTTGCTCAGAAAAGAGCTCATAGCAGGAGTAACATCAACAACAACCAACTGAATTTTGAAAAAGAACATTTCAGGGCTGCTAAGAAAACTGTAGGGGAATCTTCTAGTTCCTGGGCTTAGTCTTAGCTTATTTAGACTAACAGAACCCTGTAGATGAGGCTAAATAAGAGGTACCTCTGGCCTCATATCTCTGAACCTGATACTGAGACAGAGCCTTTTTCCTGAGATTCTGGCAGATGAGAAACATTATGAGAAAACACCCTTATCAGTTCACTTCAGTTTAATTTCTAAACAACCAACCATTCTTTGAAGGAAGAGTGTGCATGGAAAAGTGCCCTAAATTATTATTATCAGGTACCATACTGTGTATCAGATGCTTCAGCAAAATGGAGATATCAGTGAATTAAGAAACATACATGAATCCACGTACACAGAGACACGGTGAGGTGCAGGGATGCCTGTTTTGTGCAGGTCCTGGCTGCACAACTGCACTGAAGGTGAGGAGTAGCTCAGACTGCGTTGTGGAAGTCACTGAAGCAGCTCACATTTATCATTTTTTCTACCTCCAGCCAGCAATCGCAGCTCTGCATTTCAAAAACAGAAGCAGTCACAATAA
>NW_010402199.1:15736-28580 GCF_000710305.1 Buceros rhinoceros silvestris
CTCTCTCAAGCTGCTGTGGCACAAATACTGTTATCAGCACGATACAAACTCATGGTGCTAGTGCTTAATGCGCAGATCCAAGACAACTAAACCTGTACCGACCTACGAGGTGCTCCCAGCTCTTTTGGAGGAACTCCTTTGAGTCAGCTAGCAATCCACAGATTTAGAGTCCCTAATACTACCTTTTGGTACCACAAACTGTATCTAAAGCATGATGACACGTATGTCAGTTAGAAAACAAGACCAAAATTACGTCAGAGAGAAATGGATTAACACAAGCTATACTAAGATAAAAATGAGATGCTGTATTCAGCCACAGTTTACAGGGACATAAAATGATAAATTAACCAAGTTTGAAACGGAAATTGCACATGGTAATTACATGATTTATATTACATAAATAATAATTAATACTAATTAATTCCAGAGACCTAGAGTCTATTCTCAGTTAAGACAGCACAGTTCCTGCGCAACAAAGACCTTCATCTTTCCATCTTGGTCTGTTAAAACAACTTCTACCACTTCTCTTACAGGGACTACTCAGATTGTAAACTCTTCAAGGAAAAGGAATTTTTTTCTTGGTTTTTCATTGAAAATATTTAGAAAGCACCTTGAGGCAGCCTCAACCGAACAGATGCTAAAATTATCAAAACCTGAGAGGTTTTGAAAATACTATTGATTTTTTTTCATAGAAAAACAATGGCATTAAAGAGGGAAGCAATCCACACATCCAGCGCTTCCCACTGGATCTTATTATCTCCTTATTGGCTCTCTTTTCCTGAGGACTCCTGCTAATGGGTTGCCAGTTTGGTTACTGGGATAGGAGTGCATGCAAACAGCCATGCCTGTGACAGCAGCATGCCCTGATATTAAATCAAGACACCAACATTACATGGCACTTCAGGGATGCTGGAACGCCGCGTACCTGCACAAGCAGCCAGGCAGAGCAGCGAGCCGCCTGCGCAGCATGCTGCAAGCATCGTCTTCCTGACACCACCTCAGCTCCTCAGGAAGGACATTTTGCTGCATAGTGGTGCAGTCACCGGCCCTGCAAGATCCAGGCTGAAATGCAGAGCACCCCAGCATAAGGGAAGTGTGACAGACGTGACTTTTTCCAAGTTACCACTCTCTCTTTGCTATAAAATTCAATGCAGCCTAATATATTTGTACATTTGCTTAGTGCACAGGGGAAATATTATGCTACTACACTGTGCTTAGTTTCAGCTGACTGGATATAAACCTGTATGAGAAAGGTAACGGCAGGCGGAAAAAGAAGAGAGAACAGGACAACAGAGAAACCTGTTATACCAAATGCCTGGTGTGATGGGACCCAGTGACAGTGATTTATAATGCAGTATTAAAGTGTCATAGTGTAATTGTCACTCTCAGCATTTTGTGAGCTAAACCACGTCAGCTGCAGACAGAGCCCTGCCTACACAACCGTGTGTTGAAGGAACGTAATGGGATCTGACACTTTCTGCTCCTCTCCGAATTAGTGGAATTCAGAAAAGAAATTTTCCATGACACTGCTACTGTAATTTGGAAGCAGATTTTGTCAGCAGTGTACGTAGAACAGTTGGGTTTCAAGTTTTATGTCAAGTCAGTACAGAGGGCAAGATGCGGATGAGGTAGATCCTCAGCAGCACACCTGTGGTTAGCAGTTCTAGAGAAGAAGAGCCCGGTTTGCTTTTGCATCCACTAAAGCAGTAACAGAATTACAGAGCTTGCTCTTGTTTTCAGCAGGGATCACAGCAAGCCCTAACCCTGCCACCCACGTCAGTCTGGCCTGGTGAAAGGGCATTGATGAGGCTCTGCTGAAATACCAGGACGGAGAGAACCGAAGAGGCTTAGTGCTGTGCACTTCAACGGTTTCTCTCAAAAACAATGTGCCAGAAGAACTCAGAGTCCCTTCTTCAGAGGAATGGTGGAGGAACACCTAACTGCGGCACTGTATTAACATAGTGCTGTTTCTGCCAGCCTCCCCCTGCCCTCCCGCACACGCTGAACACACTGCACCACCACACAGCACCGCTCCCTGCCCCAGCCGGACCCTGGGCCAGAGGGGACAAGCAATCGCCCAGCTCGCTCACCCATGAAATTGTGTGTTGCTGCCTTGCTCCCAGACAAAGCTCCCCTTGACAGTACTTCTGGTATGCAAAGCATCGATTACCTCCAGAGGAAGTTCAGGGCCAACGGTTTCAACAACTCCTAATGAATTTTGGTCTGTCACTTCAGTCACGGTTACGCTAGAAAATACCACCAGGATTTAGGTTATTTTCATTTCTTAAAAGTCATTAATAGCACGCTTCATACAAATAACTATTCCAAATAGATGATCGATAAAGTATTAGACATCGGTTGTCCAAGTGAATACACAAGTCATTTACCTAAGATTAAACACCTGATGCCAGCATATTCCTCTGGGAAGTTCTGACTCCAGTCCCCAGTTCCTGGGGAGTTCATTCACAGAGGTTCTCCATAAACCACAGTGCAGCGCAGAGTGTCCACGAGATCTCTACCAGAATACTCTAATCATCAGGAGGAGTTGGTATTAGGGAATACAAAAGAATATTTCCATGTTCTATAACCCTCAAATTTGTGGCACTTCAATCTAGGAAGATTTTAGGCCTATTACACTTCAGATGGTTAATAAAACAGATGAAAAAACCTTAAATGCAATAATCTCTGTGGTTCAGAATCCTTCAAAACCCAAGTAACAACTGTAATTTTCTCATTAAAAAGCTATAGTTTCAAATGCCTTTTTTTCCTTTTGTGGGATTTGCAGTGATACAGCTCTGCGCTCATGTATAGCCAAGGGATAGCTTTATAGATAAGAAAAAATATCCTGTAACTTGTGGGAGATTTATTTCACTAAGGATGAGTTTGGCAGAAAAATGCAGAATCAGGACGATGTTGATAGCTGTCTGAAAAAACTACTGGTGGAACTTCATGTTACCACTGGAAGCAGATGCTAGCAATGAGATGAATAACCGGAAGAACAATTTCCCATTAAAATCAGCTCTGTGTGGTCATTTTCAACCATCTGAAAGATATGTACATCTATAAACACACATACACACATAAATCAAGCATGTTCAGGCAGATAACAAGTACGGAATTAAACCCAAACCCATATTACATGCCCATCAGTATATATCGATAAATACACACCAACTCAGTAAATACTTTGCTGCTTGTAAGAACTTTTGAGAAAAATGTTTTGTTTGCATCAAAATATACACCCATTCTAATATAAAGAAGAAAAAAATGTTATTTTCTAACAACTACTTAATTTGGTGAAGAGATATTTGTCCTTAAAAATCAAACGTAGGTACCTTTTCAGTTGTTCTGATACGCCTGCACATGTGAGACTGGTGGTGTTGGGTTGGTTTAACTCTGATTTATGCAGTCACACATGGACATCTGCTAACGCCTTATTGCTTTATCTCAATAAAAAGTGATGCAATGTATGGGTAATGAGTAATGGTGTCAGCAAGAGCTTTCCAGAAAAAAACCCCCGATGCATCCAAGAGCAGGTACAATGTTGAGCTGCAAGAACACCCAGCTGAGGCAGCCTTCCCTTGGCCACAGGAAGTTCTATGGGTGATCACACTCCATCTCTCTAATAGTCACCGCACCAAGTCATGTGACCAACAGACATAGGAGTAAATAACGCAACAGAGAGAAAAGATTCTGTATTTTCTGAGTTATTAACACTCTGACTTAGTTTCCTCCTTCTTACATAAAGCAATCAATGTCTAACCCGCTCCTTGACTTAACCCCTTCAAACCAACAACTACACAAAGCCACCTTTCTCCTCCCCTGACCATAACTCTGCTCTGCAAAAGGCAAGAAAAGGAAGATATCTGTATTTTATGTTATGGAATTATGTAACAGATCTTTTTCATGTCAAGGTCTGGTGGTTTTGTGAGTAAAGAGACAAAACGTACAGTTTATTTTTTTTCTTCACTGCTTTCAAATCTGAATGCCTTCATCTGATACAGAAGAGAAGCAAGCAAAAAAGTAAATCCATCACTGAGAAGGATAGCATGAAGTAAGATATAATACGTATGCCAGACATGATTTAGAGGATTCTGGCATAAGAACTAAATAGTAAGGCACTGCATGCAGATTCATCGATAACTCAGTAATTTATGTGACAACATTTAAGAAAAAAAAATTATGAAGGAGGAATACACAAAAATAAATTTCCTTCAACACAGCCTAAATTTAATAAAGCAATCTAGCAACTGCCAGCGAATACCAAAACTCCAGCGTGATTAAATAAGTAGAAGCATAAATTATGCAACACAGTTAATCAACGTGCGTGCAATTTGGAAGAGCTCTTCTGCACAGCAACGCCATGTGCAGAAAGGAAAGCGCCCACTGCGCCGAGAAGCCTCTGCAGCACCAGCACAGCAGCACCCACGTGTGCACAAACCCACCGTCCTCAGGTCGCTGTTTCAGTCCCGCATCGCAAGAGGCTTTTTTCTTTGCCCCACTCTCCATTACTGGGGACAGGCTGTTGCAGTCACACCATAGGGAGCAGCTGAGCGTAGCAGGCTTCCCCCGATGCATTTATTTTAACATAAAAAAAGGATTTCCTTCCCCCACCCCCTTCTCATTTTGAAAGATTAAGGCTAATCTGAACAGCGCCCCAGTGGAAATTGAGCATTTATTTTCCATACTCACTTTTTTCACTTAAAAGCACTGGCTGGAATTCACAACACATTTATCGCTGTGTTTAGCATCACTGACTACCTCTATTAATAGCTTTCCCCATTTCTAATGTTAACATTAAGTCCCTTCTCAAACACACATGCACATATTTTTTTCCTTTGCCATTTTTAAAGGCAGAAATTTATGCTGGCAATTTCAAATGCACTTAAAAGGCGTTAAAATGGCATTTCAATGAGACAAGCGACTCAGCCATTCCTTCACCCACCTAAGCTGCTGGAGACCACGGTTGGTTTCGGTGCCTGTCCAAAACTTTGATTTCGATAGCTCACTCAGGCCCTTATGTTCACAGGTATTTTTCTGTGTTACTCCCTTGTAAAAGTGTCGAGACTTACATAACTACAATCCTTCAAACATCTGAGCCCAGAACTTTCCTTCCCTCTGCACCTTACTTTAAGTGTCTTTAAAATTCATGTTAGTAAGTCCTAAATTCATCAGGATAATGAAGGACGCGCCTGCTAGAAATCCTGAGGTGTTAGGATAATTTTAATCTAGTTGAGACTGACAACTGTCAGGCTTCTTTGAAAATCACAGCTTTAAAAATAAAGTCTGTATTATTAACAATTCAGCGTGTGAAGGAATCAGAGAATTATAAACAAAGACCTTATTTTCTTATTTTCTATGAATTGATCCTGTGCTGTTAACCCTGTTGATCTCACTTCTCCTATCCCAACAGTGGAGAAATATCAGTGTGTAAAGCCAGGACTCCTCTGGACTTCTCACTGTGGGACAATTAAAGCCGTACTAAAAGGGTGTGAAAGACAGACTTGCTTTACCGCTATCATATCAGAAATCATCTCACCTTTTTCTAGTTTGGGAAAAAAAAAGTCCCCTGCAGTTCTGGCTGAGTCCTAGTTTAAGAATTTCCAATCTTCCTATTGCAGTTTATTAATTATGCAACACGCACAAACAAACAGAACCTGTTTACACACAGGACTGCTTTTTAAACAGTCGCCCATTACCTTCAAAACCAGACAGACACCGGAATTCATCTGTGTGACCTTGAGTGATAATTAAGCAGATCTGCTGTGAATCATGACTGATTTATTTCTGGTGACCTTCCAAGACTGTGCTGTCTAAGAAGTTTTACAGGGTGGTGATTAACGATAGGCCCAGAGCTTGAGAGATCTGACACGTGCCTTACAGTTGTGACTGACCCACTGCCTCTACCTCAGCATCTCCCAGCACCTCCCAGCTCCCAGGAGCTGGCAGCTGATTTTTGTCGTCTCTTAGGGGACGTAACATCTAGCTCATGCCAGCAACGGCATTCAGGGCTGCGCTCGGCAGAGCGGACACTGGTGAGACCTCGTGGACCTGTGTCCAGCTTTGAGCTCCCCAGGACAGGACAGACTCGCATCCACTGGAGTGAGTGCAGCGTACAGTCACAAAGGTGACCAAGGGACTGCAGACTCTGACACAGGAGATGCTGACAGATTCTGCTGGGCTTGCACCTTTTCACCGGCAGCCACTGCTGTTGAGTGCAAAATGGCAACTACAGAGTATGCACCAGAGTATAAACTGAGCTAGAACTCACTGCTTACACAGACTCCTTACTGTAAGACTGGAACTTTGGAAAAGCTGAAGCTTCTCCTGTGCCCTTACCATTCCCTACTCAAATTCAGATCCATGGCATAATCGTGGCTTTATTTTGTTCCATCACTCCTGGTCACTATCGCAGAAACACATGTCTAACTCCTGCAGGCTGTTTCCATACACTTTGCAAAGCAATCTTCCTAATCACGATCTGAAGCAAACTCCAATTACAGGCCCACTCTCCTGTCCATTAGACTACTATTAGCAAAGATAAAAGCTACTGCTTGTAGCACTGCCCTCTCTCTGCCATCCTAAAACCTCCCACTCAGACAGCTCTAGAAATAATCGCAACACACGCTGCTACGGAAGGATCCACAGCAAGAGGAATGACTTCCTTTCCAGTTAGCAGAAATGAAGGGACCAGCTGCTTTTGTAACCGACAGCGCTCGTGAATCATGCTCATTACAGCCCAGATCTGAGAAGAGCTCAGCACCCGATCACTGGCTCCTTTAGGCACCTAACAAGGGTAGTCAGCTTTTCCAAACCGCTCTGAACTCCACAGTTCCCACAGAAGTCTTCTGGGGTTTGATGCTTGGTGCCGAGTGCTTTTGATTAAAAAAAAAAAAAAAAAATCCTGCTCACAACCACAGCTCTTGGTAAGTCTGGCCAAGCACTGACAGACAGATCCAGGAACACTCTCTCTCCTTTTTCTGCCCCTTGCTGATCCTCACTGCTGTAAGGAGCAGCTGCAATGGATTCACCGGGCAAAGACCAGAGAGTAGCGAGGGAGCTCAGCACAGCCTGCAAGAAGTAGCCAGCAAAACACTGGAAAGGGGAGGCAAGGAGACAGCCAAGGGAAAGCAGATGATACAAGAGCCAGAAGTACCCAACGCAGCTGCTAGGAAGGCAAGGGAGCCCGGGGCAGCTGAACTGCGGTAACTGCTCCTGCCTCCTCTCTCTCTGTCACAACCAGGAGGTAACTTTGCTCCCTTTCAGCCGAGCTCCACCACGCAGGAACGGAGAGAAGCTTGCTGAAGCAACAGAGACCAGGGGACAGGGCATCCACTTAAAAATGCTAAACCTGGCTTTGCCACTCATTTTTTGTGGGATCCAACACTTCACCGGTCCGTACTATTCCCTGTGTTACCTGGCTTGTCTGTTTCTCCAGAAACTTCACACTGCCAGAGGTGCAAGTCCAATGAAAAATCTCACGCAGTAATGGATTCTAAAGTTGCTCACAGATAAGCCATTCCAACACAGGTTCCTGCAGGTATTTACTACCTGAAATGTGGCACTGCTTCTCACTGCTAACTCACACTTCTTTTTTAGGCTTGTGAAACAAAGGGCTGGATCCTTGGCTTGCTGAAATCTCAGTGCTGCTCTGTACAGTTGTGCTAAGTGGCACTTGGTTAGGAAACGCCCGCCCAATTTTTTTCCATTTGCCTACAGCACTTTCACTCCAGTTCTAAGAACAGGGGTCGGACTGGAGAATTCATTAAGGCACAGGCTCAGGGAAAAACCAGTTTCCAAACTGCTGCTTTTTATAGCGCATCAGTGGTTTGCATTGCTTCACTTGCTATTTTCCTTGTTGTGTTTTTATGTAAATGTTCATATGCTTTGACAGAATGCGGACTGATAAATTTTTTCAGCAAAACAAATCTTTAATGAATATATTTGTATCTATATATAGTACTACTTAATACGCATAGAAACTTCATAATAGGGAAGAAATTGTAAAGGGTTCTCAACAAGCTGTAGGAGTTATTCAAGGTTTTAGAATCGTGTCTTTCAGTACTCAGTACTTCAGTACTCAGCTGAGTAACTCACTCCATTCAATGGAGATGGTAGAGACTTCTTCAGTTAAAAATAAGGCTGATTTGTTTCAACAAACATGAAAGAACACTTTTAAGAATTTCTCATTTCAAAACATGATGTGCAAAGCTCAGCCAGCTAGTAATTAATTTCAAGGTAGGATTAACTGTGGATGCACACATGTACGTATGTTTGTCTAAGCGTCTAAAATCAGCAAATATTCACTAATGTAATTCTGGAAGACAAAACCAGGATTTTCTTAGTGATGGAGTGTGGGCTTTGGCTGCCTCTATCTTTCCACTGTTTGCTAACTCCTCCGCCCAATAAATAATAACTATAGGACGAAACTTTATGATGATCTTCTGACATCAGGGAACAAGAGATTAAAGTTGGGAGGGTTTTTGTGTGGTTTTTTGGTTTTTTTTTTACTCTAAAAACATTCTAAACAGTAGGTTGCCCTTTTATGCTAACTATGTCTGGGTGAGAATGGAAATACTTGCTGAGAGAGAGGCATAAATAGCTTTGATATCAAAGGCATTGAAAAGCTTTATTTACATTCACTCTGTGTGAATACCAGCTTCCATATGGTCAAAGCCATGGATTACAGCTCTGTGGGGGAAGGTGAATAGGTTATCTAGAGCTTCTTGTACAAATTGTAGTCTTCCACAAATAACACAGTTCTCAGCTGCCTCTATTTTAAGAGGTCTATCTGAACTACTTTATCATTCAAATCTGTGCTGAGCTGAAATAATGTGGAGTTGCTCTGAAGTAAGTGAATAAAACCGGAAAAAAAAAAAAAAGAAAAACAGAGGAGATTGTGTTGCTCTTCAAGATCATTATAACAAGTGTTTTCTCTCCAGTGGGGATTAATGGAGGGGACTATTAGAAACAGAAACAAGTAGTGGAAAACCACTTCACCGTCCTCTCTTACGACCTTTTCTTATGCTGCTGTAACACTACAGAGTGAGACAGCACAACGCCAAGGGCTGGCTGACTGTCGGCAGCGAGGCAGCCGCTTTTGCTGCTGTTTGAGTTGAAGAACAGCTGCTTTAGCAGAGATACAGCACTGGAGCTTGTGCGCAGTCAGACAGCTTTTCTGCCAGCCTTCCAACAATATTAAACACACTGAGAAAATTCTCTCATGTTTGTATCATACGATATTCCAAGTATCTCTCCTGGAGCTACAATGCTAAAGCAGATCTTCGAGCAAGCAGCTAACTGGTTATCAAAGGTGAGGGGGGGACGGAGGGAAGAGAGATGAATTAACACACACTCAGAGCTCCCAGCTCTAGTCCAGACAATTCACTCAGTCATCAGGCAGAACTGGACTTACCTCACCCACTGAGTTCATAGCACCTGAGAAAAGGCCAAGGGAGGCTTGTTTAGCTGGAAGGGGAGGAAGGTAACAGGAGTGGGCGGTAAAGGACCACAGAAGATGGAGCCAAACTTGTTTTAGGTGCATACAAAGACAAGACAAAGAGGCAGTGGTCACAAGCTGCAGGAAGGAAAATTCTGATTGCACATATTAAAAAAAAAAAAATTACCCAGAGAGCTTTTAAAGACTGAAGTATGGTCCAGAGAGGTTAGTGAATCCTTGCAGATTCTCAGAGCTGGCCTGGACAAGACCCTGTGCAACCTGATCTAGCTTTGAAACCAGCCCTGATGAGCAGGGGGCTGGATTAGGTCCCTCCAGAGGCTGCTTTCAAAAGAAACCTTTCACCCGTTCTATGAATCCAAGTTCTTCCATTCTGTTAAAACCTAATGTTGCCGTGAAAAAATGCCTGAAAAATGTCATGTCCTATGGCAAATATAAACAAGTTAACATGGTACTGAACTAGAAAAATTAACAGGGTTTCAGACAATAGATGCCTGCAGACTGCTGGTGTCTTCAGAAACACAAGCAGTTGTCACTACACACTCGGAATACATCAATAGCCTTAAGAAATCCACTGCCTCTGATACGGCCATATCAAACATGAAAGCTTCTTTACTTTTCTGTAGAGTCACATATAATTTTTGTAATTCACTGATCTCACAGATATTAAAGCTAGCTAATGATAACCCTGCGTGCTCTGCTCCATCAGAACCCTTAAAGTATTATTTACAGACAGAAAGAGCTTTGCTTTGATTGCTGCCTACTTGAACCATTGGCTGATTGTGCAAAAATTAGAAACAATTATTTCCATGTCTGTAAAGTTTCCCTCAACCGACACCTTTGAAAGAGTGAAGAAACAAACTGCACGGAATTTATGCTTTGCTTTGTTCATCAAAACAATTAGTTCTCTCGGCTCCTTAAAGATAATGCCAGTCCCTGTCATTCCGAATGCTGTCTTCCTTGCTGTGGATCATCTACGCAATAAATGTGTGTATTGGCAGCGAGCTGCTAATTAGCCAGAGGCCAGCAGGAGTCATACAGCTTCTGACAGGAACTGAGCAGAACTGGCACAGGAGACCAGTGCTCTGACGCTCCTGTGAATGGTTCAGCACAGTACTGGAACCACGGCATGTGAGGGAGTCAGACTAAGGGGCAGGTTAATAGCGTGACGTGAACAGGGCTAGGACCAGGGTTCATTTCGCTGAACGTTTCACTGTTCCTAGTGCAGGAGCTTAACAGCCTTAGTCCTACGGCATATTCAGAAACATCTGATCTATCCACCAAAAACCTCTGAGGACTAAAGTACTATACTCCTAATTTTAAGCCCTTCATTAAGTGAGAATCCAGAGTTTCATTAAATACGTAACATTTAGCTCATCCTGAATTTAAAAACATTGCTTTGCAACTCAGAGAAAAACGGAAAGCAAATACACAGAATGTCGAGGTTGTTTTTTTTATACTCACTATTTTTCAGTCAATTCAATAATAACTCATAATTATCACAAGCTTGAGATTGGCATCACTGTCAAAGGATGTTTTTCTGTGCTCTCCAAAATTCTTTAGTAGCAATTGTCTGTTAAGCAAGGGACTTCTCCAGCAAGCCAGCCTCGTGCCTGTGCCAAACAGCTGATTTCCATGCAGCTGCATCATTTCCCACAAAATTATTCACAGCTTGGTGATGGGAAAGATAATAAACATATGGAAGATGATGGAGAGGGGTTGGAGAAAAGAGGACATAAATAAAAATTCAAAAACTGCCAGCTGGGGAAATATGAGACAGAGTAGGTACGAATAAGAGAAAAACAGGATCAGAGACAGGACTGACTTTGTCAGTCTCCTGAAAGGAGATCCCTCTGTAATGAAGAAAATGAACCAATCCCAGGCAGTAGTAACATTTCCAAAGAATACTAATGTAAGTTAAGAGCTGAAGTTTCATTTTTAGAGATTTCCCCATTGCCAGCCCAGAAGATTAATCTCAATGAAAGCCCATGTTATGTGTCAAAAATCAGTTCTCACTCTGTTCTGGGAAAATATATCTGGAAGCTGAGCTATGTTAAGAATTAACAGAGAATACCTTGCAAGATAATATATCCTATAGTAGAAGTAGAAATCTCATAGATCAGCAGAAAATACATAAAGAGAAGGAGAGCACTACACACGTATTACATCTACTCATCCGTATGTATGATTCTCTTAGTTGCTTCACTAGCTGGAATTCGCAGAAAGAACAGAACGCAGGCAGTGAGGGGTGATCTGTGGTCTAGGCAGTGGAAATAGCACCTTCTCAGAGACCTTTGCTTCTCATTTCCCACAAAACCTGCTGAAAGCACACTGAGCTTTTAACTGCTAGAGGGCAAGAGAGGACAATATCATAGGGATGGACAAACAAACAGGAAAATGGGTAATGGAGGAAGTTACCAAGCCAGCCCCGTTCTGCAGTTCTCAAGCAGCCAGTCTCCTGCAGATGTGCAGGTCGGACCACACCATTCAAAGCAAAGTCAGGCTGGAAAAGAGTATCACACCAAGAGCACTCCAAAAGATTTTGGCTCAGAGGAAAAGCTGACAATTACCCCGGTTTTCGAATGTCGGGATGGAGTAAGCAAAATATTGCCTCTCTCCCGACACCATGGGAGATATCCAGTTCCATTCATAGCCACACCATCTGGGCCGCCTGCCTTCTGTTGTACTAACTTCCCACTTCTGTAAACAGTTACTCTTGCTGGAGGCAGCTCTGTTTCCTAGAAATGCCAATGTAATGTGGTCCTTGGCACAAGGAGGCACCGATCTAAATGATGAATGTGCACCCTGGAGTGTTTATTGCAGTGTACTGCACGCATGAAGAACACAGTCTGTATTCCACAAGTATTTACGGCATCTCTGCATAGGCCATACCAGGAAATTAGAAACTGCACTAATTTCCCTCTGTATCAGCGTGAGCCAGCTTAAGTAAGACAACATAAAACACAGCGGATCAGACATATGCACCAGACTTCCACCTGAAAATCTTTAGGATAATATGTTCCAATTAAATTGCTGCAGGCCTTGAAATACTTGTTAAAGTTTGACTTTAATGTTCAAGATTCCAGTTCTCGGGATTCTGAGCTGTCCAAACCGGCTAGGACTATGCAGCAATTCAGGATATTTTCTCTGTTATCCTACAGCTCGTCTTAGGGACAATCATTTATCCCAGGCTTTCACTCAGGACACAGGATTTTCTTCTGTTCTCCTTCAGCCACAGCACTGGTATCCCACCTATTTGGAGCACAGTGACAGTGGAACAGCAGGTTGGGACCCAGGCATTAGGCTGTGCTGGGGAGTGAATTGTAGTTAGTGGGGGGGTTTGGGGATAAATACCTGGTCATACTGCAAAAATGCCCTGGGATTCCT